>NC_069499.1:253385704-253685704 GCF_027579735.1 Bombina bombina | reverse complement strand
CCCCAGTCATTCGACCGACGGACAGGAGGAAATATATATAGGAGAAACCATATGGTACCGTGGTGACTGTAGTTAGAGAAAATAATTCATCAGACCTGATTAAAAAACCAAGGCGGGCCGTGGACCGGACACACCGTTGGAGAAAGTAATTTATCAGGTAAGCATAAATTCTGTTTTCTCCAACATTGGTGTGTCCGGTCCACGGCGTCATCCTTACTTGTGGGAACCAATACCAAAGCTTTAGGACACGGATGAAGGGAGGGAGCAAATCAGGTTACCTAAACGGAAGGCACCACAGCTTGCAAAACCTTTCTCCCAAAAAACATAATTTATGTAAGAACTTACCTGATAAATTCATTTCTTTCATATTAACAAGAGTCCATGAGCTAGTGACGTATGGGATATACATTCCTACCAGGAGGGGCAAAGTTTCCCAAACCTTAAAATGCCTATAAATACACCCCTCACCACACCCACAAATCAGTTTAACGAATAGCCAAGAAGTGGGGTGATAAGAAAAAAAGTGCGAAGCATATAAAATAAGGAATTGGAATAATTGTGCTTTATACAAAAAAATCATAACCACCACAAAAAAGGGTGGGCCTCATGGACTCTTGTTAATATGAAAGAAATGAATTTATCAGGTAAGTTCTTACATAAATTATGTTTTCTTTCATGTAATTAACAAGAGTCCATGAGCTAGTGACGTATGGGATAATGACTACCCAAGATGTGGATCTTTCCACACAAGAGTCACTAGAGAGGGAGGGATAAAATAAAGACAGCCAATTCCTGCTGAAAATAATCCACACCCAAAATAAAGTTTAACAAAAAACATAAGCAGAAGATTCAAACTGAAACCGCTGCCTGAAGAACTTTTCTACCAAAAACTGCTTCAGAAGAAGAAAATACATCAAAATGGTAGAATTTAGTAAAAGTATGCAAAGAGGACCAAGTTGCTGCTTTGCAGATCTGGTCAACCGAAGCTTCATTCCTAAACGCCCAGGAAGTAGAAACTGACCTAGTAGAATGAGCTGTAATTCTTTGAGGCGGAATTTTACCCGACTCAACATAGGCAAGATGAATTAAAAATTTCAACCAAGATGCCAAAGAAATGGCAGAAGCTTTCTGGCCTTTCCTAGAACCGGAGCAAATAGACTAGAAGTCTTACAGAAAGATTTCGTAGCTTCAACATAATATTTCAAAGCTCTAACAACATCCAAAGAATGCAATGATTTCTCCTTAGAATTCTTAGGATTAGGACATAATGAAGGAACCACAATTTCTCTACTAATGTTGTTGGAATTCACAACTTTAGGTAAAAATTCAAAAGAAGTTCGCAACACCGCCTTATCCTGATGAAAAATCAGAAAAGGAGACTCACACGAAAGAGCAGATAATTCAGAAACTCTTCTAGCAGAAGAGATGGCCAAAAGGAACAAAACTTTCCAAGAAAGTAATTTAATGTCCAATGAATGCATAGGTTCAAACGGAGGAGCTTGAAGAGCTCCCAAAACCAAATTCAAACTCCATGGAGGAGAAATTGACTTAATGACAGGTTTTATACGAACCAAAGCTTGTACAAAACAATGAATATCAGGAAGAATAGCAATCTTTCTGTGAAAAAGAACAGAAAGAGCGGAGATTTGTCCTTTCAAAGAACTCGCGGACAAACCCTTATCTAAACCATCCTGAAGAAACTGTAAAATTCTCGGTATTCTAAAAGAATGCCAAGAAAAATGATGAGAAAGACACCAAGAAATATAAGTCTTCCAGACTCTATAATATATCTCTCGAGATACAGATTTACGAGCCTGTAACATAGTATTAATCACGGAGTCAGAGAAACCTCTATGACCAAGAATCAAGCGTTCAATCTCCATACCTTTAAATTTAAGGATTTCAGATCCGGATGGAAAAAAGGACCTTGAGACAGAAGGTCTGGTCTTAACGGAAGAGTCCATGGTTGGCAAGATGCCATCCGGACAAGATCCGCATACCAAAACCTGTGAGGCCATGCCGGAGCTATTAGCAGAACAAACGAGCATTCCCTCAGAATCTTGGAGATTACTCTTGGAAGAAGAACTAGAGGCGGAAAGATATAGGCAGGATGATACTTCCAAGGAAGTGATAATGCATCCACTGCCTCCGCCTGAGGATCCCGGGATCTGGACAGATACCTGGGAAGTTTCTTGTTTAGATGAGAGGCCATCAGATCTATCTCTGGGGGCCCCCACATTTGAACAATCTGAAGAAATACCGCTGGGTGAAGAGACCATTCGCCCGGATGCAACGTTTGGCGACTGAGATAATCCGCTTCCCAATTGTCTACACCTGGGATATGAACCGCAGAGATTAGACAGGAGCTGGATTCCGCCCAAACCAAAATTCGAGATACTTCTTTCATAGCCAGAGGACTGTGAGTCCCTCCTTGATGATTGATGTATGCCACAGTTGTGACATTGTCTGTCTGAAAACAAATGAACGATTCTCTCTTCAGAAGAGGCCAAAACTGAAGAGCTCTGAAAACTGCACGGAGTTCCAAGATATTGATCGGTAATCTCACCTCCTGAGATTCCCAAACTCCTTGTGCCGTCAGAGATCCCCACACAGCTCCCCAACCTGTGAGACTTGCATCTGTTGAAATTACAGTCCAGGTCGGAAGAACAAAAGAAGCCCCCTGAATTAAACGATGGTGATCTGTCCACCACGTTAGAGAGTGCCGAACAATCGGTTTTAAAGATATTAATTGATATATCTTCGTGTAATCCCTGCACCATTGGTTCAGCATACAGAGCTGAAGAGGTCGCATGTGAAAACGAGCAAAGGGGATCGCGTCCGATGCAGCAGTCATAAGACCTAGAATTTCCATGCATAAGGCTACCGAAGGGAATGATTGAGACTGAAGGTTTCGACAGGCTGTAATCAATTTTAGACGTCTCTTGTCTGTTAAAGACAAAGTCATGGACACTGAATCTATCTGGAAACCCAGAAAGGTTACCCTTGTTTGAGGAATCAAAGAACTTTTTGGTAAATTGATCCTCCAACCATGATCTTGAAGAAACAACACAAGTCGATTCGTATGAGACTCTGCTAAATGTAAAGACGGAGCAAGTACCAAGATATCGTCCAAATAAGGAAATACCACAATACCCTGTTCTCTGATTACAGACAGAAGGGCACCGAGAATCTTTGTGAAAATTCTTGGAGCTGTAGCAAGGCCAAACGGTAGAGCCACAAATTGGTAATGCTTGTCTAGAAAAGAGAATCTCAGGAACTGATAATGATCTGGATGAATCGGAATATGCAGATATGCATCCTGTAAATCTATTGTGGACATATAATTCCCTTGCTGAACAAAAGGCAATATAGTCCTTACAGTTACCATCTTGAACGTTGGTATCCTTACATAACGATTCAATAATTTTAGATCCAGAACTGGTCTGAAGGAATTCTCCTTCTTTGGTACAATGAAGAGATTTGAATAAAACCCCATCTCCTGTTCCGGAACTGGAACTGGCATAATTACTCCAGCCAACTCTAGATCTGAAACACAAATCAGAAATGCTTGAGCTTTCACTGGATTTACTGGGACATGGGAAAGAAAAAATCTCTTTGCAGGAGGTCTCATCTTGAAACCAATTCTGTACCCTTCTGAAACAATGTTCTGAATCCAAAGATTGTGAACAGAACTGATCCAAATTTCTTTGAAAAAACGTAACCTGCCCCCTACCAGCTGAACTGGAATGAGGGCCGTACCTTCATGTGAACTTAGAAGCAGGCTTTGCCTTTCTAGCAGGCTTGGATTTATTCCAGACTGGAGATGGTTTCCAAACTGAAACTGCTCCTGAGGACGAAGGATCAGGCTTTTGTTCTTTGTTGAAACGAAAGGAACGAAAACGATTGTTAGCCCTGTTTTTACCTTTAGACTTTTTATCCTGTGGTAAAAAAGTTCCTTTCCCACCAGTAACAGTTGAAATAATAGAATCCAACTGAGAACCAAATAATTTGTTTCCCTGGAAAGAAATGGAAAGTAGAGTTGATTTAGAAGCCATATCAGCATTCCAAGTCTTAAGCCATAAAGCTCTTCTGGCTAAGATAGCCAGAGACATAAATCTAACATCAACTCTAATAATATCAAAAATGGCATCACAGATGAAATTATTAGCATGCTGAAGAAGAATAATAATATCATGAGAATCACGATTTGTTACTTGTTGCGCTAGAGTTTCCAACCAAAAAGTTGAAGCTGCAGCAACATCAGCCAATGATATAGCAGGTCTAAGAAGATTACCTGAACATAGATAAGCTTTTCTTAGAAAAGATTCAATTTTTCTATCTAAAGGATCCTTAAACGAGGTACCATCTGATGTAGGAATGGTAGTACGTTTAGCAAGGGTAGAAATAGCCCCATCAACTTTAGGGATTTTGTCCCAAAATTCTAATCTGTCAGGCGGAACAGGATATAATTGCTTAAAACGTTTAGAAGGAGTAAATGAATTACCCAATCTATCCCATTCCTTAGCAATTACTGCAGAAATAGCATTAGGAACAGGAAAGACTTCTGGAATAACCGCAGGAGCTTTAAAAACCTTATCCAAACGTATAGAATTAGTATCAAGAGGACTAGAATCCTCTATTTCTAAAGCAATTAGTACTTCTTTAAGTAAAGAGCGAATAAATTCCATCTTAAATAAATATGAAGATTTATCAGCATCAATCTCTGAGACAGAATCCTCTGAACCAGAAGAGTCCAAAGAATCAGAATGATGGTGTTCATTTAAAAATTCATCTGTAGAGAGAGAAGATTTAAAAGACTTTTTACGTTTACTAGAAGGAGAAATAACAGACAAAGCCTTCTTTATGGATTCAGAAACAAAATCTCTTATGTTATCAGGAACATTCTGCACCTTAGATGTTGAGGGAACTGCAACAGGCAATGGTACATCACTAAAGGAAATATTATCTGCATTAACAAGTTTGTCATGACATTTAATACAAACAACAGCTGGAGGAATAGCTACCAAAAGTTTACAGCAGATACACTTAGCTTTGGTAGATCCAGCAGGCAGAGGTTTTCCTGTAGTATCTTCTGGCTCAGATGCAACGTGAGACATCTTGCAATATGTAAGAGAAAAAACAACATATAAAGCAAAATAGATCAAATTCCTTATAAGACAGTTTCAGGAATGGGAAAAAAATGCCAAACATCAAGCTTCTAGCAACCAGAAGCAAATGAAAAATGAGACTGAAATAATGTGGAGACAAAAGCGACGCCCATATTTTTTGGCGCCAAATAAGACGCCCACATTATTTGGCGCCTAAATGCTTTTGGCGCCAAAAATGACGCCACATCCGGAACGCCGACATTTTTGGCGCAAAATAACGTCAAAAAAATGACGCAACTTCCGGCGACACGTATGACGCCGGAAACGGAAATGAATTTTTGCGCCAAAAAAGTCCGCGCCAAGAATGACGCAATAAAATGAAGCATTTTCAGCCCCCGCGAGCCTAACAGCCCACAGGGAAAAAAAGTCAAATTTTTGAGGTAAGAAAAATAAGATAATTAAAGCATAATCCCAAATATGAAACTGACTGTCTGGAAATAAGGAAAGTTGAACATTCTGAGTCAAGGCAAATAAATGTTTGAATACATATATTTAGAACTTTATAAATAAAGTGCCCAACCATAGCTTAGAGTGTCACAGAAAATAAGACTTACTTACCCCAGGACACTCATCTACATGTTTGTAGAAAGCCAAACCAGTACTGAAACGAGAATCAGTAGAGGAAATGGTAAATATAAGAGTATATCGTCGATCTGAAAAGGGAGGTAAGAGATGAATCTCTACGACCGATAACAGAGAACCTTATGAAATAGACCCCATAGAAGGAGATCACTGCATTCAATAGGCAATACTCTCCTCACATCCCTCTGACATTCACTGCACGCTGAGAGGAAAACCGGGCTCCAACTTGCTGCGGAGCGCATATCAACGTAGAATCTAGCACAAACTTACTTCACCACCTCCCTTGGAGGCAAAGTTTGTAAAACTGATTTGTGGGTGTGGTGAGGGGTGTATTTATAGGCATTTTAAGGTTTGGGAAACTTTGCCCCTCCTGGTAGGAATGTATATCCCATACGTCACTAGCTCATGGACTCTTGTTAATTACATGAAAGAAATAGCCTCCGAAGAAGCAAAAGTATCAAATTTGTAAAATTTGGCAAAAGTGTGCAGTGAAGACCAAGTCGCTGCCTTACATATCTGGTCAACAGAAGCCTCGTTCTTGAAGGCCCATGTGGAAGCCACAGCCCTAGTGGAGTGAGCTGTGATTCTTTCAGGAGGCTGCCGTCCGGCATTCTCATAAGCCAATCGGATGATGCTTTTAAGCCAAAAGGAAAGAGGTAGAAGTCGCTTTTTGACCTCTCCTTTTACCAGAATAAACAATAAACAAGGAAGATGTTTGTCTGAAATCTTTTTTGTAGCCTCTAAATAGAATTTTAGAGCACGGACTACGTCCAAATTGTGTAACAAACGTTCCTTCTTTGAAACTGGATTCGGACACAAAGAAGGTACAACTATCTCCTGGTTAATATTTTTGTTAGAAACAACCTTAGGAAGAAAACCAGGCTTAGTACGCAAAACCACCTTATCTGCATGGAACACCAGATAGGGCGGAGAACACTGCAGAGCAGATAACTCTGAAACTATTCTAGCAGAAGAAATTGCAACCAAAAACAAAACTTTCCAAGATAGTAACTTAATATCTATGGAATGTAAAGGTTCAAACGGAACCCCTTGAAGAACTGAAAGAACTAGATTTAGACTCCAGGGAGGAGTCAAAGGTCTGTAAACAGGCTTGATCCTAACCAGAGCCTGAACAAATGCTTGAACATCTGGCACAGCTGCCAGTCTTTTGTGTAGTAAGACAGATAAAGCAGAGATCTGGCCCTTTAGAGAACTTGCAGATAATCCTTTCTCCAAACCTTCTTGTAGAAAGGAGAGAATCCTAGGAATCTTTATCTTATTCCATGGGAATCCTTTGGATTCACACCAACAGATATATTTCTTCCATATTTTATGGTAAATTTTTCTAGTTACCGGTTTTCTGGCCTGAACCAGAGTATCTATCACAGAACCTGAAAACCCACGCTTCGATAGAATCAAGCGTTCAATCTCCAAGCCGTCAGCTGGAGGGAGACCAGATTTGGATGTTCGAATGGACCCTGAACAAGAAGGTCCTGTCTCAAAGGTAGCTTCCATGGTGGAGCCGATGACATATTCACCAGGTCTGCATACCAAGTCCTGCGTGGCCACGCAGGAGCTATCAAGATCACCGAGGCCCTCTCCTGATTGATCCTGGCTATCAGCCTGGGAATGAGAGGAAACGGTGGAAATACATAAGCTAGGTTGAAGGTCCAAGGTGCTACTAGTGCATCTACTAGAGTCGCCTTGGGATCCCTGGATCTGGACCCGTAGCAAGGAACCTTGAAGTTCTGACGAGACGCCATCAGATCCATGTCTGGAATGCCCCATAATTGAGTTATTTGGGCAAAGATCTCCGGATGGAGTTCCCACTCCCCCGGATGGAATGTCTGACGACTCAGAAAATCCGCCTCCCAGTTTTCCACTCCTGGGATGTGGATCGCAGACAGGTGGCAGGAGTGATCCTCCGCCCATTGAATTATTTTGGTCACTTCTTTCATCGCCAGGGAACTCCTTGTTCCCCCCTGATGATTGATATATGCAACGGTCGTCATGTTGTCTGATTGGAACCTTATGAATCTGGCCTTTGCTAGTTGAGGCCAAGCCCTGAGAGCATTGAGTATCGCTCTCAGTTCCAGAATGTTTATCGGGAGAAGAGACTCTTCCCGAGACCATAGACCCTGAGCTTTCAGGGATTCCCAGACCGCGCCCCAGCCCACTAGACTGGCGTCGGTCGTGACAATGACCCACTCTGGTCTGCGGAAGCTCATTCCCTGGGACAGATGGTCCAGGGTCAGCCACCAACGGAGTGAATCTCTGGTCTTTTGATCTACTTGAATCATTGGAGACAAGTCTGTATAATCCCCATTCCACTGTTTGAGCATGCACAGTTGTAATGGTCTTAGATGAATTCGTGCAAAAGGAACTATGTCCATTGTTGCAACCATCAACCCTACTACTTCCATGCACTGCGCTATGGAAGGACGAGGAACAGAATGAAGCACTTGACAAGAGCTTAGAAGTTTTGATTTTCTGACCTCTGTCAGAAAAATCCTCATTTCTAAGGAATCTATTATTGTTCCCAAGAAGGGAACTCTTGTCGACGGAGACAGAGAACTTTTTTCTATGTTCACTTTCCATCCGTGTGATCTGAGAAAGGCTAGAACGATGTCCGTATGAGCCTTTGCTTTTGACAGGGACGACGCTTGTATTAGAATGTCGTCCAAGTAAGGTACTACTGCAATGCCCCTCGGTCTTAGAACCGCTAGAAGGGACCCTAGCACCTTTGTGAAAATCCTTGGAGCAGTGGCTAACCCGAATGGGAGAGCCACAAACTGGTAATGCTTGTCCAGAAAAGCGAACCTTAGGAACTGATGATGTTCTTTGTGGATAGGAATATGTAGGTACGCATCCTTTAGATCCACGGTAGTCATAAATTGACTTTCCTGGATAGTGGGTAGAATCGTTCGAATGGTTTCCATCTTGAACGATGGTACGCTGAGAAATTTGTTTAGGATCTTCAAATCCAAAATTGGTCTGAAAGTTCCCTCATTTTTGGGAACTACGAACAGATTGGAATAAAATCCCATTCCTTGTTCCTTTATTGGAACTGGGTGTATCACTCCCATCTTTAACAGGTCTTCTACACAATGTAAGAATGCCTGTCTCTTTATTTGGTTTGAGGATAAGTGAGACATGTGGAACCTTCCCCTTGGGGGTAGTAACTTGAATTCCAGGAGATAACCCTGAGAAACTATTTCTAGCGCCCAGGGATCCTGAACATCTCTTGCCCAAGCCTGAGCAAAGAGAGAGAGTCTGCCCCCCACTAGATCCGGTCCCGGATCGGGGGCTACTCCTTCATGCTGTTTTGTTAGCAGCGGCAGGCTTCTTGGCCTGCTTACCCTTGTTCCAGCCTTGAATCAGTTTCCAGGCTGGTTTGGGTTGTGAGGCATTACCCTCTTGCTTAGAGGATGCAGAATTAGAGGCCGGTCCGTTCCTGAAATTACGAAAGGGACGAAAATTAGACTTATTTTTAGCCTTGAAAGACCTATCTTGTGGAAGGGCGTGGCCCTTTCCCCCAGTGATGTCTGAAATAATCTCTTTCAATTCTGGTCCAAATAGAGTTTTACCTTTGAAAGGGATGTTAAGCAATTTTGTCTTGGATGACACATCCGCTGACCAAGACTTTAGCCAAAGCGCTCTGCGCGCCACGATAGCAAACCCTGAATTTTTCGCCGCTAATCTAGCTAATTGCAAAGCGGCATCTAAAATAAAAGAGTTAGCCAATTTAAGTGCGTGAACTCTGTCCATAACCTCCTCATATGGAGTCTCTCTACTGAGCGACTTTTCTAGTTCCTCGAACCAGAAACACGCTGCTGTAGTGACAGGAACAATGCACGAAATTGGTTGTAGAAGGTAACCTTGCTGTACAAAAATCTTTTTAAGCAAACCCTCCAATTTTTTATCCATAGGATCTTTGAAAGCACAACTATCTTCGATAGGAATAGTAGTGCGTTTGTTTAGAGTAGAAACTGCCCCCTCGACCTTAGGGACTGTCTGCCATAAGTCCTTTCTGGGGTCGACCATAGGAAATAATTTCTTAAATATAGGGGGGGGGAACAAAAGGTATGCCGGGCTTTTCCCACTCCTTATTTACTATGTCCGCCACCCGCTTGGGTATAGGAAAAACGTCGGGGTGCACCGGAACCTCTAGGAACTTGTCCATCTTGCATAATTTCTCTGGAATGACCAAGTTGTCACAATCATCCAGAGTAGATAACACCTCCTTAAGCAGTGCGCGGAGATGTTCTAATTTAAATTTAAATGTCACAACATCAGGTTCAGCTTGTTGAGAAATCTTTCCTGAATCTGAGATTTCTCCATCTGACAAAACCTCCCTCATGGCCCCTTCAGATTGGTGTGAGGGTATGACAGAACAATTATCATCAGCGCCCTCCTGCTCTTCAGTGTTTAAAACAGAGCAATCGCGCTTTCTCTGATAAATAGGCATTTTGGATAAAATATTTGCTATGGAGTTATCCATTACAGCCGTTAATTGTTGCATGGTAATAAGCATTGGTGCACTAGATGTACTAGGGGCCTCCTGCATGGGCAAAACTGGTGTAGACACAGTAGGAGATGATGTAGTATCATGTTTACTCCCCTCATCTGAGGAATTATCTTGGGCAATTTCATTATCTGTGGCAGTACTGTCCTTACTTTGTTTGGACGCTATGGCACAATTATCACATAAATTTAAATGGGGAGACACATTGGCTTTCATACATATAGAACATAGCTTATCCGAAGGCACAGACATGTTAAACAGGCTTAAACTTGTCAATAAAGCACAAAAACGTTTTAAAACAAAACCGTTACTGTCTCTTTAAATTTTAAACAGAAAACACTTTATTACTGAATATGTGAAAAAGTATGAAGGAATTGTTCAAAAATTACCAAAATTTCACCACAGAGTCTTAAAGCATTAATAGTATTGCACGCCAAATTTCAGAGCTTTAACCCTTAAAATAACGGAACCGGAGCCGTTTATAAATTTAACCCCTATACAGTCCCAGCTATAGTCAACGGCAAAGAGAATGACTGGGGTGGGCGGAGCCTAGGAGGGACTATATGGCCAGCTTTGCTGGGACTCTTTGCCATTTCCTGTTGGGGAAGAGAATATCCCACAAGTAAGGATGACGCCGTGGACCGGACACACCAATGTTGGAGAAAAGGGTGCGTCTCATGGACTCTTGCCAATATGAAAGAAATTAAATTTATCAGGCAAGTTACATAAATTATATTTTCTTTCATGTAATTGGCAAGAGTCCATGAGCTAGTGACATATGGGATAGTAATACCCAAGATGTGGTACTTTACAGAAGAGTCACTAGAGAGGGAGGGATAAAAATAAAAACAACCATTTTCCGCTGAAAAAATTAAATCCACATCCAAAAAATAAGTTTTTCTCATAATTTAACCAGGATGCCAAGGAAATGGCAGAAGCTTTCTGACCTTTCCTAGGACCAGAAAAGACAACATATAGACTAGAAGTCTTCCTGAAATCTTTAGTAGCTTCAACATAATATTTCAAAGCTCTTACAACATCCAGAGAATGTAAGGATCTTTCCAATTCTTAGGATTAGGACACAAAGAGGGAACAACAATTTCCCTATTAATGTTGTTTAATTTACAACTTTAGGTAAAAACTTAAATGAAGTCCGCAAAACTGCCTTATTCGGATGGAAAATCAGAAAAAGAGATGAACAAGAAAGAGCAGATAATTCGGAAATTCTTCTAGCAGAAGAGATAGCCAAAAGGAACAACACTTTCCAAGAAAGTAGTTTAATATTCAAAGAATGCATAGGCTCAAAAGGATGAGCCTGTAAAGCCTTCAAAACCAAATTAAGACTCCAAGGAGGAGAGATTGATTTAATGACAGGCTTGATACGGACCAAAGCCTGAACAAAAAAGTGAATATCAGGAAGCTTAGCAATCTTTCTGTGAAATAAAACAGAAAGAGCAGAGATTTGTCCCTTCAAGGAACTTGCAGATAAACCTTTATTCAAACCATCCTGAAGAAACTGTGAAATTCTAGGAATTCTAAAAGAATGCCAGGAGAATTTATGAGAACACCATGAAATATAAGTCTTCCAAACTCGATAATAAATCTTCCTAGAAACAGATTTACGAGCCTGTAACATAGTATCAATCATTGAGTCAGAGAAACCTCTATGACTAAGCACTAAGCGTTCAATTTCCATACCTTCAAATTTAACGATTTGAGATCCTGATGGAAAAACGGTCCTTGAGACAGAAGGTCTGGTCTTAAAGAAAGTGGCCAAGGTTGGCAACAGGACATCCGAACAAGATCCGCATACCAGAACCTATGAGGCCATGCTGGTGCTACCAGAAACACAAACGATTGTTCCATGATGATCTTGGAGATCACTCTTGAAAGAAGAACGAGAGGAGGGAAGATATAAGCAGGTTGGTAAAGCCAAGGAACTGCTAACGCATCCACTCCCCCGGATGTAAAGTCTGACGGCTGACATAATCCGCTTCCCAATTGTCTACACCTGGGATATGTACCGCAGAAATTAGACAAGAGCTGGATTCCGCCCAAGAAAGTATCTGAGATACTTCTTTCATAGCTAGGGGACTGTGAGTCCCACCCTGATGATTGACATATGCCACAGTTGTGATATTGTCTGTCTGAAAACAAATGAATGGTTCTCTTTTCAACAGAGGCTAAACCTGAAGAGCCCTGAAAACAGCATGGAGTTCTAAAATATTGATTGGTAACCTCGCCTCTTGAGATTTCCAAACCCCTTGTGCTGTCAGAGATCCCCAGACAGCTCCCCAACCTGAAAGGCTTGCATCTGTTGTGATTACAGTCCAGGTTGGACAGACAAAAGAGGCCCCATGAGCTATACAATGGTGATCTAACCACCAAGTTAGAGAGAGTCGAACATTGTGAATTAAGGATATTAATTGTGATATCATTGTATAAGACCTGCACCATTGATTCAGCATACAAAGCTGCAGAGGTCTCAAATGAAAATGAGCAAATGGGATCGCGTCCGATGCTGCAGTCATGAGACCTAAAACTTCCATGCACATAGCCACTGAAGGGAATGATTGAGACTGAAGGTTTCAACAAGCTGAAACCAATTTTATTCATCTCTTGTCTGTTAGAGACAGGGTCATGGACACTGAATCTACCTGGAAACCTAAAAAGATGACCCTTGTCTGAGGAATCAAGGAACTTTTTGGTAAATTGATCCTCCAACCATGTCTTTGAAGAAACAACACTAGTTTATTTGTGTGAGATTTGTCAGAATGTAAAGACTGAGCTAGTACCAAGATATATCGTCCAAATAAGGAAACACTGCAATACCCTGTTCTCTGATTTACAGAGAGTAGGGCACTGAGAACCTTTGAAAAAAATCTTGGAGCTGTTGCTAGGCCAAATGGAAGAGCGACAAATTGGTAATGCTCGTCTAGAAAAGAGAATCTCAGAAACCGATAGTGGTCTGGATGAATTGGAATATGAAGACAGGCATCCTGTAAGTCTATCGTGGACTTATAATGACCCTGCTGAACAAAAGGCAGAATAGTCCTTATAATTACCATTTTACAAGTTGGCACTCTTACAAAACGATTCAAAATTTTCAGATCCAGAACTAGTCTGAATGAATTTTCTTTTTTTGGGACAATGAATAGATTTGAATAAAACCCCAGACCCTATTCCTGAAACTGAACTGGTATGATTACCCCTGAAAGCTCTAGATCTGAAACACACTTCAGAAAAGCCTAAGCCATCACTGGATTTGCCTGAATGTGTGAGAGAAAAAATCTACTCACAGGAAGTCTTACTCTGAAACCTATTCGATACCCTTGAGAGACAATACTCTGAATCCATCGATTTTGGACAGAATCTGCCCAAATGTTTTGGAAAATGTTTAATCTGCCCCCCCCACCAGCAATTAGAAGCTTTAGATTTACCCTTAGATCTTTTATCCTGAGGTAAAAAAAGTCCCTCCCCCCCCCAGTGACAGTTGAAATAATTGAATCCAACTGAGAACCAAATAAATTGTTACAATGGAAAGAAAGAGATAGTAATCTAGACTTAAATATTGGAATACTGACATGGTATCTGAGCCACAAAGCTCTTCTAGCTAAAATAGCTAAAGACATAGATTTAACATCAATATTGATGATATCAAAAATAGCCTCACAGATAAAATGATTAGCATGTTGAATCAAGTGAACAATGCTAGACAAATCAGAATCTGTTTCCTGTTGCGCTAAGCTTTCCAACCAAAAAGTTGATGCAGCTGCAACATCAGCTATGGATATAGCAGGCCTAAGAATGTAGCCAGAAAATAAATAAGCTTTCCTTAGATTCAAGATTCCTATCTAAAGGGTCTTTAAAAGAAGTACTATCTTCCATAGGAATAGTAGTACGTTTGGCAAGAGTAGAAATAGTCCCATCAACTTTGGGGATTTTTTTCCCAAAACTCCAATCTAACTGTTGGCAAAGGATACAACTGTTTAAACCTAGAAGAAGGAATAAAAGAAGTACCAGGCTTTTCCCATTCCTTTGAAATCATATCAGAAATAGCATCAGGAACTGGAAAAAACTAGGAGGTTTATAAACAGAATTTAAACATTTACTAGTTTTAGTATCAAGAGGACTAGTTTCCTCAATATCCAAAGTAATCAACACCTCTTTTATCAAGGAATGAATATACTCCATCTTAAAGAGATAAGTAGATTTGTCAGTGTTAATATCTGAGGTAGGATCTTCTAAACCAGATAGATCCTCATCAGAGGAGGATAATTCATTATGTTGTTGGTCATTTGAAATTTCATTAACCTTATGAAGTTTTAAAAGACCTTTTACGTTTATTAGAAGGCAGAATAGCAGACAAAGCCTTCTGAATCGCATCAGCAATCAAATCTTTTATATTCACAGGGATATTATGTACATTAGATGTTGAAGGAACAACAGGCATTGTACTAGTACTAATGGATACATTCTCTGCATGTAAAAGCTTATCATGACAACTGTTACATACTACAGCTGGAGACTTACAACAGATACACTTAGCTTTGGTAGAACTTAAAAGGCAGCAGGGTTCCAACAGTGGTTTCTGAGAAAGGATCAGAATAAGACATCTTGCAAATGTAAGAGAAAAAAAACAACATATAAAGCAAAATGATCAAGTTCCTTATATAGTAGTTTCAGGAATGGGAAAAAAATGCAAACCGCATAGCCCTCTGAGCAAAAAAAAGGCCCAAAAATTCTTGCCACAAGAATGACGCAAAAAATATCAGCATTTTGCGACCTCACAAGCCTAATTTTGCCCGTGAAAATTAATGAAAAAGCTGTCAATTTTGAAGAAAAGACAATACCCCAGGTAAGAAAAAAACATAATTTATGCTTACCTGATAAATTTATTTCTCTTGTGGTGTATCCAGTCCACAGATCATCCATTACTTGTGGGATAGTCTCCTTCCCAACAGGAAGCTGCAAGAGGATCACCCACAGCAGAGCTGTCTATATAGCTCCTCCCCTTCCTGCCACCTCCAGTCATTCGACCGAAGACAAGCAAGAGAAAGGAAAAACTATAGGGTGCAGTGGTGACTGTAGTTTAACAAATAAAATATACCTGCCTTAAAATGACAGGGCGGGCCGTGGACTGGATACACCACAAGAGAAATAAATTTATCAGGTAAGCATAAATTTTATTTCTCTTGTAAGGTGTATCCAGTCCACGGATCATCCATTACTTGTGGGATACCAATACCAAAGCTAAAGTACACGGATGAAGGGAGGGACAAGGCAGGTACTTAAACGGAAGGTACCACTGCCTGTAAAACCTCTCTCCCAAAAATAGCCTCCGAAGAAGCAAAAGTATCAAATTTATAAAACTTTGAAAAAGTATGAAGCGAAGACCAAGTCGCCGCCTTGCAAATCTGTTCAACAGAAGCCTCATTTTTAAAAGCCCATGTGGAAGCCACAGCTCTAGTGAAATGAGCTGTAATCCTTTCAGGAGGCTGCTGGCCAGCAGTCTCATAAGCTAAGCGTATTATACTTCTTAGCCAAAACAAAAGAGAAGTTGCCGAAGCCTTTTGGCCTCTCCTCTGTCCAGAGTAGACAACAAACAAAGCAGATGTTTGACGAAAATCTTTAGTAGCTTGTAAATAAAACTTTAAAGCACGAACCACGTCAAGATTGTGTAATAGACATTCCTTCTTTGAAGAAGGATTAGGACACAATGACGGAACAACAATCTCCTGATTGATATTCTTATTAGATACCACCTTAGGGAAAAACCCAGGTTTGGTACGCAAAACTACCTTATCTGCATGGAAGATCAGATAAGGGGAATCACACTGTAAGGCAGATAACTCGGAAACTCTACGAGCCAAGGAAATAGCTACCAAAAACAGAACTTTCCAAGATAAAAGCTTGATATCTATGGAATGAAGAGGTTTAAACAGAACCCCTTGGAGAACTTTAAGAACCAAATTTAAACTCCATGGCGGAGCAACAGGTTTAAACACAGGCTTGATTCTAATTAAAGCCTGACAAAACGACTGAACGTCTGGAACATCCGCCAGGAGCTTGTGCAAAATAATAGACAGAGCAGAAATCTGTCCCTTTAAGGAACTAGCTGACAATCCCTTTTCCAATCCTTCTTGGAGAAAAGATAATATCCTGGGAATCCTGACTTTACTCCATGAGTAACCCTTGGATTCACACCAATAAAGATATTTACGCCATATCTTATGATAGATTTTCCTGGTGACAGGCTTTCGTGCCTGAATTAAGGTATCAATAACTGACTCGGAGAAGCCACACTTTGATAAAATCAAGCGTTCAATCTCCAGGCAGTCAGTGTCAGAGAAATTAGATTTGGATGGTTGAAAGGACCCTGAAGTAGAAGGTCCTGTCTCAGCGGTAGAGTCCATGGTGGAAGGGATGACATGTCCACCAGATCTGCATACCAAGTCCTGCGTGGCCACGCAGGTGCTATCAAAATCACTGATGTTCTCTCCTGTTTGATTTTGGCAATCAGTCGAGGGAGCAGAGGAAACAGTGGAAACACATAAGCCAGGTTGAAGAACCACGGTGCTGCTAGAGCATCTATCAGCGTTGCTTCTGGGTCCCTGGACCTGGATCCGTAACAAGGAAGCTTGGAGTTCTGGCGAGACGCCATGAGATCCAATTCTGGTGTGCCCCAACGATGAACCAATTGAGCAAACACCTCCGGATGGAGTTCCCACTCCCCCGGATGAAAAGTCTGACGACTTAGAAAATCCGCCTCCCAGTTCTCTACACCTGGGATATGGATCGCTGATAGATGGCAAGAGTGAGTCTCTGCCCAGCGAATTATCTTGGAGACTTCTAACATTGCTAGGGAGCTCCTGGTCCCCCCTTGATGGTTGATGTAAGCCACAGTCGTGATGTTGTCCGACTGAAATCTGATGAACCTCAGGGTTGCTAACTGAGGCCAAGCTAGAAGAGCATTGAATATTGCTCTTAACTCCAGAATAATTATTGGGAGGAGTTTCTCCTCCTGAGTCCACGATCCCTGAGCCTTCAGGGAATTCCAGACTGCACCCCAACCTAGAAGGCTGGCATCTGTTGTTACAATTGTCCAATCTGGCATGCGAAAGGTCATACCTTTGGACAGATGGACCCGAGATAGCCACCAGAGAAGAGAATCTCTGGTCTCTTGATCCAGATTTAGCAGAGGGGACAAATCTGTCTAATACCCATTCCACTGACTGAGCATGCATAATTGCAGCGGTCTGAGATGTAGGCGCGCAAATGGCACTATGTCCATCGCCGCTACCATTAAGCCGATCACTTCCATGCACTGAGCCACCGAAGGGCGCGGAATGTAGTGAAGAACACGGCATGAATTTAGAAGCTTTGATAACCTGGACTCCGTCAGGTAAATTTTCATTTCTACAGAATCTATCAGAGTTCCTAGGAAGGAAACCCTCGTTCACTTTCCACCCATGCGACCTCAGAAATGCCAACACTATGTCGCCTGTATCAGGATGTCGTCTAGATAAGGGGCCACTGCTATGCCCCATGGTCTTAGGACCGCCAGAAGAGACCCCAGAACCTTTGTAAAAATTCTTGGGGCTGTAGCTAACCCGAAGGGAAGAGCCACAAACTGGTAATGTCTGTCTAGAACGGCAAACCTTAGGAACCGATGATGATCTTTGTGAATCGGTATGTGAAGGTAAGCATCCTTCAAATCCACTGTGGTCATGTACTGACCCTCCTGGATCATAGGTAGGATTGTCCGAATAGTTTCCATTTTGAACGATGGAACTCTGAAGAATTTGTTTAAGATCTTTAGATCCAAAATTGGTCTGAAGGTTCCCTCTTTTTTGGGAACCACAGATTTGAATAAAATCCCTGTCCTTGTTCCATCTGTGGAACTGGATGGATCACTCCCATTATTAGGAGGTCTTGCACACAGCGTAAGAATGCCTCTTTCTTTATCTGGTTTACAGATAATCTCGAAAGGTGAAATCTCCCTTGTGGGGGGGAAGCTTTGAAGTCCAGAAGATATCCCTGAGATATGATCTCCAACGCCCAGGGATCCTGAACATCTCTTGCCCACGCCTGGGCGAAGAGAGAAAGTCTGCCCCCTACTAGATCCGTTGCCGGATAGGGGGCCGTTCCTTCATGCTGTCTTAGAGGCAGCAGCAGGCTTTCTGGCCTGCTTGCCTTTGCTCCAGGCCTGGTTAGATTTCCAGGCCGGCTTGGATTGCGCAAAAGTTCCCTCTTGTTTTGTAGCAGAGGAAGTTGATGCTGCACCTGCCTTGAAGTTTCGAAAGGCACGAAAATTAGACTGTTTGGCCCTTGATTTGGCCCTGTCCTGAGGAAGGGTATGACCCTTACCTCCAGTAATGTCAGCAATAATTTCCCTCAAACCAGGCCCGAATAGGGTCTGCCCCTTGAAGGGAATGTTAAGTAATTTAGACTTTGAAGTCACGTCAGCTGACCAAGATTTAAGCCATAGCACCCTACGCGCCTGGATGGCGAATCCAGAATTCTTAGCCGTTAGTTTAGTCAAATGAACAATGGCATCAGAAACAAAAGAATTAGCTAGCTTAAGTGTTCTAAGCTTGTCAAGTATTTCAGTCAATGGAGCAGCTGTCTGAAAGGCCTCTTCCAGAGAATCAAACCAGAACGCCGCAGCAGCAGTGACAGGAGAAATGCATGCAAGGGGCTGCAGGATAAAACCTTGTTGAATAAACATTTTCTTAAGGTAACCTTCTAATTGTCCTCGACAGGGATAGTGGTACGCTTTGCTAAAGTAGAAACTGCTCCCTCCACCTTAGGGACCATCTGCCATAAGTCCCGTGTGGTGGCGTCTATTGGAAACATTTTTCTAAAAATAGGAGGGGGGGGGGAAAACGGCACACCGGGTCTGTCCCACTCCTTAGTAATAATTTCTGTAAACCTTTAAGGTATTGGAAAAACGTCAGTACACACCGGCACCGCGTAGTATTTATCCAGTCTACACAATTTCTCTGGCACTGCAATTGTGTCACAGTCATTCAGAGCAGCTAAAACCTCTCCAAGCAACACCCGGAGGTTCTCAAGCTTAAATTTAAAAATAGACATATCTGAATCAGGTTTCCCCGAGTCAGAGACGTCACCCACAGATTGAAGCTCTTCCTCAGCTTCTGCATATTGTGACGCAGTATCAGACATGGGCCTTAAAACATCTGCACGCTCTGTATTACGTCTAACCCCAGAGCTATCGCGCTTTCCTCTGAATTCAGGCAGTCTGGCTAATACCGCTGACAGGGTATTATCCATAATTGCCGCCATGTCCTGCAAAGTAATCGCTATGGGCGTCTTTGATGTACTTGGCGCCATTTTAGTGTGAGTCCCTTGAGCGGGAGTCAAAGGGTCCGACACGTGGGGAGAGTTAGTCGGCATAACTTCCCCCTCGTCAGAATCCTCTGGTGATAATTCTTTTAAAGATAACAGCTGATCTTTATTGTTTAAAGTGAAATCAATACATTTAGTACACATTCTCCTATGGGGTTCCACCATGGCTTTTAAACATAATGAACAAGGAGTTTCCTCTATGTCAGACATGTTTATACAGACTAGCAATGAGACTAGCAAGCTTGGAAAACACTTTAAATCAAGTTAACAAGCAATATAAAAAAGCGTTACTGTGACTTTAAGAGAAACAAATTTGAAATAACAGTGAAAAAAGGCAGTTAAACTAACAAAATTTTTACAGTGTATGTAACAAGTTAGCAGAGCATTGCACCCACTTGCAAATGGATGATTAACCCCTTAATACAAAAAAGATTAACAAAACGAAAAATATGTTTTTTAAACAGTCATAACAACTGCCACAGCTCCTACTATTGAAGCCTTTTGAGCCCTTCAGAGATGTCCTATAGTATGCAGGGGACTGCTGAGGGAAGCTGAATGTCACAGTTTGTAATTTTAACTGCACCAACTGTAACTTTTATACTATAACAGTGGAAAGCCTCAGGAAACTGTTTCTAGGCAAAAAACATAATTTATGTAAGAACTTACCTGATAAATTCATTTCTTTCATATTAGCAAGAGTCCATGAGCTAGTGACGTATGGGATATACATTCCTACCAGGAGGGGCAAAGTTTCCCAAACCTCAAAATGCCTATAAATACACCCCTCACCACACCCACAAATCAGTTTAAAGCATAGCCAAGAAGTGGGGTGATAAGACAAAAGTGCGAAAGCATAAAAAATAAGGAATTGGAATAATTGTGCTTTATACAAAAAATCATAACCAACACAAAAAAAGGTGGGCCTCATGGACTCTTGCTAATATGAAAGAAATGAATTTATCAGGTAAGTTCTTACATAAATTATGTTTTCTTTCATGTAATTAGCAAGAGTCCATGAGCTAGTGACGTATGGGATAATGACTACCCAAGATGTGGATCTTCCACGCAAGAGTCACTAGAGAGGGAGGGATAAAATAAAGACAGCCAATTCCGCTGAAAATAATCCACACCCAAAATAAAGTTTAATCTTAATGAAAAAAACTGAAATTATAAGCAGAAGAATCAAAGTGAAACAGCTGCCTGAAGTACTTTACTACCAAAAACTGCTTCAGAAGAAGAAAACACATCAAAATGGTAGAATTTAGTAAAAGTATGCAAAGAAGACCAAGTTGCTGCTTTGCAAATCTGATCAACCGAAGCTTCATTCCTAAACGCCCAGGAAGTAGAAACTGACCTAGTAGAATGAGCTGTAATCCTTTGAGGCGGAGTTTTGCCCGACTCGACATAAGCATGATGAATTAAAGATTTCAACCAAGATGCCAAAGAAATGGCAGAGGCCTTCTGACCTTTCCTAGAACCGGAAAAGATAACAAATAGACTAGAAGTCTTTCGGAAAGTCTTAGTAGCTTCAACATAATATTTCAAAGCTCTAACTACATCCAAAGAATGCAATGATCTCTCTTTAGAATTCTTAGGATTAGGACACAATGAAGGAACCACAATTTCTCTACTAATGTTGTTAGAATTCACAACCTTAGGTAAAAATTGAAAAGAAGTTCGCAACACCGCCTTATCCTGATGAAAAATCAGAAAAGGAGACTCACAAGAAAGAGCAGATAATTCAGAAACTCTTCTAGCAGAAGAGATGGCCAAAAGAAACAAAACTTTCCAAGAAAGTAATTTAATGTCCAATGAATGCATAGGTTCAAACGGAGGAGCTTGAAGAGCCCCCAGAAACAAATTCAATCTCCAAGGAGGAGAAATTGACTTAATGACAGGCTTTATACGAACCAAAGCTTGTACAAAACAATGAATATCAGGAAGATTAGCAATCTTTCTGTGAAAAAGAACAGAAAGAGCAGAGATTTGTCCTTTCAAAGAACTTGCAGACAAACCTTTATCCAAACCATCCTGAAGAAACTGTAGAATTCTCGGAATTCTAAAAGAATGCCAGGAAAAATGATGAGAAAGACACCAAGAAATGTAAGTCTTCCAAACTCGATAATATATCTTTCTAGATACAGATTTATGAGCCTGTAATATAGTACTAATCACAGAGTCAGAGAAACCTCTTTGACTAAGAATCAAGCGTTCAATCTACATACCGTCAAATTTAAGGATTTGAGATCCTGATGGAAAAAAGGACCTTGTGACAGAAGGTCTGGTCTTAACGGAAGAGTCCATGGTTGGCAAGAGGCCATCCGGACAAGATCCGCATACCAAAACCTGTGAGGCCAAGCTGGAGCCACCAGCAGAACAAATGAGCATTCCTTCAGAATCTTGGAGATTGCTCTTGGAAGAAGAACTAGAGGCGGAAAGATATAAGCAGGATGATACTTCCAAGGAAGTGACAACGCATCCACTGCTTCCGCCTGAGGATCCCTGGATCTGGACAGATACCTGGGAAGTTTCCTGTTTAGATGAGAGGCCATCAGATCTATTTCTGGAAGTCCCCACATTTGAACAATCTGAAGAAAAACCTCTGGGTGAAGAGACCATTCGCCCGGATGTAACGTTTGGCGACTGAGATAATCCGCTTCCCAATTGTCTATACCTGGGATATGAAACGCAGAAATTAGACAGGAGCTGGATTCCGCCCATACCAGTATTCGAGATACTTCTTTCACAACCAGAGGACTGTGAGTCCCTCCTTGATGATTGATGTATGCCACAGTTGTGACATTGTCTGTCTGAAAACAAATGAACGATTCTCTCTTTAGAAGAGGCCATGACTGAAGAGCTCTGAAAATTGCACGGAGTTCCAAAATATTGATCGGTAATCTCACCTCCTGAGATTCCCAAACCCCTTGTGCTGTCAGAGACCCCCAAACAGCTCCCCAACCTGTCAGACTTGCATCTGTTGAAATTACAGTCTAGGTCGGAAGAACAAAAGAAGCCCCCTGAACTAAACGATGGTGATCTGTCCACCACGTCAGAGTGTCGTACAATCGGTTTTAAAGATATTAATTGAGATATCTTTGTGTAATCCCTGCACCACTGGTTCAGCATACAGAGCTGAAGAGGTCGCATGTGAAAACGAGCAAAGGGGATCGCATCCGATGCAGCAGTCATAAGACCTAGAATTTCCATGCATAAGGCTACCGAAGGGGATGATTGTGACTGAAGGTTTCGACAAGCTGAGATCAATTTTAGACGTCTCTTGTCTGTCAGAGACAGAGTCATGGACACTGAATCAATCTGGAAACCTAAAAAGGTTACCCTTGTCTGAGGAATCAATGAAATTTTCGGTAAATTGATCCTCCAACACAAGTCGATTCGTATGAGATTCTGCTAAATGTGAAGACTGAGCAAGTACCAAGATATCGTCCAAATAAGGAAATACCACAATACCCTGTTCTCTGATTACAGACAGAAGGGCACCGAGAACCTTTGTAAAAATTCTTGGAGCTGTTGCTAGGCCAAACGGCAGAGCCACAAACTGGTAATGCTTGTCCAGGAAAGAGAATCTCAGAAACTGATAGTGATCTGGATGAATCGGAATATGCAGATATGCATCCTGTAAATCTATTGTGGACATATAATGCCCTTGCTAAACAAAAGGCAGGATAGTCCTTACAGTTACCATTTTGAAAGTTGGTATCCTTACATAACGATTCAATATTTTTAGATCCAGAACTGGTCTGAAGGAATTCTCCTTCTTTGGTACAATGAAGAGATTTGAATAAAACCCCAGCCCCTGTTCCAGAACTGGAACTGGCATAATTACTCCAGCCAACTCTAAATCTGAAACACATTTCAGAAATGCTCGAGCCTTCGCTGGGTTTACTGGGACACGGGAAAGAAAAAATCTCTTTGCAGGAGGTCTTATCTTGAAGCCAATTCTGTACCCTTCTGAAACAATGTTCTGAATCCAAAGATTGTGAATTGAATTGATCCAAATTTCTTTGAAAAAACGTAATCTGCCCCCTACCAGCTGGACTGGAATGAGGGCCGCACCTTCATGTGGACTTGGGAGCTGGCTTTGGTTTTCTAAAAGGCTTGGATTTATTCCAGACGACTGGAGAAGGTTTCCAAACTGATACCGCTCCTGAGGATGAAGGATCAGGCTTTTGTTCCTTATTGTGACGAAAGGAACGAAAACGATTATTAGACCTAAATTTACCTTTAGATTTTTTATCCTGTGGTAAAAAAGTTCCTTTCCCTCCAGTAACAGTTGAGATAATAGAATCCAACTGAGAACCAAATAATTTTTTACCCTGGAAAGAAAGAGAAAGCAAAGTAGACTTAGAAGACATATCAGCATTCCAAGTTTTAAGCCATAAAGCTCTTCTAGCTAAAATAGCTAGAGACATATACCTGACATCAACTCTAATGATATCAAAGATGGCATCACAAATAAAATTATTAGCATGTTGAAGAAGATTAATAATGCTATGAGAATTATGATCTGTTACTTGTTGCGCTAAAGCTTCTAACCAAAAAGTTGAAGCTGCAGCAACATCCGCTAAAGATATAGCAGGTCTAAGAAGATTACCTGAACATAAGTAAGCTTTTCTTAGAAAGGATTCAATTTTCCTATCTAAAGGATCCTTAAAGGAAGTACTATCTGCCGTAGGAATAGTAGTACGCTTAGCAAGAGTAGAGACAGCCCCATCAACTTTAGGGATTTTGTCCCAAAATTCTAATCTGTCAGATGGCACAGGATATAATTGCTTAAAACGTTTAGAAGGAGTAAATGAATTACCCAAATTATTCCATTCCCTGGAGATTACTTCAGAAATAGCATCAGGGACAGGAAAAACTTCTGGAATAACTACAGGAGATTTAAAAACCTTATTTAAACTTTTAGATTTAGTATCAAGAGGACCAGAATCCTCTATTTCTAATGCAATTAAGACTTCTTTAAGTAAAGAACAAATAAATTCCATTTTAAATAAATATGAGGATTTATCAGCATCAACCTCTGAGACAGAATCCTCTGAACCAGAAGAACCATTATCAGAATCAGAATGATGGTGTTCATTTAAAAATTCATCTGAAAAATGAGAAGTTTTAAAAGACTTTTTACGTTTACTAGAAGGAGGAATAACAGACATAGCCTTCTTAATGGATTTAGAAACAAAATCTCTTATGTTATCAGGAACACTCTGAGTATTAGATGTTGACGGAACAGCAACAGGTAATGTAACATTACTAAAGGAAATATTATCTGCATTAACAAGTTTGTCATGACATTCAATACAAACAACAGCTGGAGGAACAGCTACCATAAATTTACAGAAGATACACTTAGCTTTGGTAGATCCAGCACCAGGCAGCGATTTTCCAGTAGTATCTTCTGACTCAGTGTCAATCTGGGACATCTTGCAATATGTAATAGAAAAAACAACATATAAAGCAAAATTGATCAAATTCCTTAAATGACAGTTTCAGGAATGGGAAAAAATGCCAGTGAACAAGCTTCTAGCAACCAGAAGCAATAAATAATGAGACTTAAATAATGTGGAGACAATAGTGACGCCCATATTTTTTAGCGCCAAAAATGACGCGACATCCGGAACGCCAACACTTTTGGCGCAAAAAAAACGTAAAAAATGACGCAACTTCCGGCGACACGTATGACGCCGGAAACAGAAAAAAGTTTTTGCGCCAAAAAAGTCCGCGGCAAGAATGAAGCAATAAAATGAAGCATTTTCAGCCCCCGCGAGCCTAACAGCCCACAGGGAAAAGTCAAATTTTAAGGTAAGGAAAAAAACATAATTTATGCTTACCTGATAAATTTATTTCTCTTGTAGTGTATCCAGTCCACGGATCATCCATTACTTATGGGATATTAACTCCTCCCCAACAGGAAGTGCAAGAGGATTCACCCAGCAGAGCTGCTATATAGCTCCTCCCCTAACTGCCATTACCAGTCATTCGACCGAAAACATGCAGAGAAAGGAAAACCATAGGGTACAGTGGTGACTGTAGTTTAATGGAAAAATTACCTGCCTTAAAGTGACAGGGCGGGCCGTGGACTGGATACACTACAAGAGAAATAAATTTATCAGGTAAGCATAAATTATGTTTTCTCTTGTTAAGTGTATCCAGTCCACGGATCATCCATTACTTATGGGATACCAATACCAAAGCTAAAGTACACGGATGACGGGAGGGACAGGCAGGCTCTTTATACGGAAGGAACCACTGCCTGAAGAACCTTTCTCCCAAAAACAGCCTCCGAAGAAGCAAAAGTGTCAAATTTGTAAAATTTGGAAAAAGTATGAAGAGAAGACCAAGTTGCAGCCTTGCAAATCTGTTCAACAGAAGCCTCATTCTTAAAGGCCCAAGTGGAAGCCACAGCTCTAGTAGAATGTGCTGTAATTCTTTCAGGAGGCTGCTGTCCAGCAGTCTCATAGGCTAACCGTATTATGCTACGAAGCCAAAAGGAGAGAGAGGTAGCCGAAGCTTTTTGACCTCTCCTCTGACCAGAATAAACGACAAACAGGGAAGACGTTTGTCGAAAATCCTTAGTTGCCTGTAGATAAAATTTCAGGGCACGGACTACATCTAGATTGTGTAGCAGACGTTCCTTTTTCGAAGAAGGATTAGGACACAAAGATGTAACCACAATCTCTTGATTGATATTCCTGTTAGTGACCACCTTAGGTAGGAACCCAGGTTTAGTACGCAGAACTACCTTGTCTGAATGAAAAATCAGATAAGGAGAATCACAATGTAAGGCAGATAACTCAGAGACTCTTCGAGCCGAGGAAATCGCCATTAAAAACAGAACTTTCCAAGATAACAACTTGATATCAATGGAATGAAGGGGTTCAAACGGAACCCCCTGTAAAACATTAAGAACTAAGTTCAAACTCCATGGTGGAGCAACAGTTTTAAACACAGGCTTGATCCTAGCTAAAGCCTGACAAAAAGCTTGAACGTCCGGAACTTCTGACAGACGTTTGTGTAAAAGAATGGACAGAGCTGAAATCTGTCCCTTTAAGGAACTAGCGGATAAACCCTTTTCTAAACCTTCTTGTAGAAAAGACAATATCCTCGGAATCCTAACCTTAACTCCATGAGTAACTCTTGGATTCGCACCAATATAAGTATTTGCGCCATATCTTATGGTAAATCTTTCTGGTAACAGGCTTCCTAGCCTGTATTAAGGTATCAATAACTGACTCAGAAAAACCACGTTTTGATAAAATCAAGCGTTCAATTTCCAAGCAGTCAGCTTCAGAGAAATTAGATTTTGATGTTTGAAGGGACCCTGGATCAGAAGGTCCTGTTTCAGAGGTAGCGACCAAGGTGGACAGGATGACATGTCCACTAGATCTGCATACCAAGTCCTGCGTGGCCATGCAGGCGTTATTAGAATCACTGATGCTCTCTCCTGTTTGATTCTGGCAATCAATCGAGGAAGCATCGGGAAGGGTGGAAACACATAAGCCATCCCGAAGGTCCAAGGTGCTGTCAAAGCATCTATCAGAACCGCTCCCGGATCCCTGGATCTGGACCCGTAACGAGGAAGCTTGGCGTTCTGTCGAGACGCCATGAGATCTATCTCTGGTTTGCCCCAACGTCGAAGTATTTGGGCAAAGACCTCCGGATGAAGTTCCCACTCCCCCGGATGAAAAGTCTGACGACTTAAGAAATCCGCCTCCCAGTTCTCCACTCCCGGGATGTGGATTGCTGACAGGTGGCAAGAATGAGACTCTGCCCAGCGAATTATCTTTGATACTTCCATCATTGCTAGGGAGCTTCTTGTCCCTCCCTGATGGTTGATGTAAGCTACAGTCGTGATGTTGTCCGACTGAAACCTGATGAACCCCCGAGTTGTTAACTGGGGCCAAGCCAGAAGGGCATTGAGAACTGCTCTCAATTCCAGAATGTTTATTGGTAGGAGACTCTCCTCCTGATTCCATTGTCCCTGAGCCTTCAGAGAATTCCAGACAGCGCCCCAACCTAGTAGGCTGGCGTCTGTTACAATTGTCCAGTCCGGCCTGCTGAATGGCATCCCCCTGGACAGATGTGGCCGAGAAAGCCACCACAGAAGAGAATTTCTGGTCTCTTGATCCAGATTCAGAGTAGGGGACAAGTCTGAGTAATCCCCATTCCACTGACTTAGCATGCACAATTGCAGCGGTCTGAGATGTAGACGTGCAAAGGATACTATGTCCATTGCTGCTACCATTAAGCCGATCACCTCCATGCATTGAGCTACTGACGGGTGTTGAATGGAATGAAGGACACGGCATGCATTTTGAAGCTTTGTTAACCTGTCTTCTGTCAGGTAAATCTTCATTTCTACAGAATCTATAAGAGTCCCCAAGAAGGGAACTCTTGTGAGTGGAAAGAGAGAACTCTTCTTTTCGTTCACCTTCCATCCATGCGACCTTAGAAATGCCAGTACTAACTCTGTATGAGACTTGGCAGTTTGAAAGCTTGAAGCTTGTATCAGAATGTCGTCTAGGTACGGAGCTACCGCAATTCCTCGCGGTCTTAGTACCGCCAGAAGAGCACACAGAACCTTTGTGAAGATTCTCGGAGCCGTAGCCAATCCGAATGGAAGAGCTACAAACTGGTAATGCCTGTCTAGAAAGGCAAACCTTAGATACCGGTAATGATCTTTGTGAATCGGTATGTGAAGGTAAGCATCCTTTAAATCCACTGTGGTCATGTACTGACCCTTTTGGATCATGGGTAAAATTGTCCGAATAGTTTCCATTTTGAACGATGGAACTCTTAGGAATTTGTTTAGGATCTTTAAATCCAAGATTGGCCTGAAAGTTCCCTCTTTTTTGGGAACCACAAACAGATTTGAGTAAAACCCTTGTCCCGACCGCGGAACCGGATGGATCACTCCCATTAATAAAAGATCTTGTACGCAGCGTAGAAACGCCTCTTTCTTTATTTGGTTTGTTGACAACCTTGACAGATGAAATCTCCCTCTTGGGGGAGAGAATTTGAAGTCTAGAAGGTATCCCTGAGATATGATCTCTAACGCCCAGGGATCCTGGACATCTCTTGCCCAAGCCTGGGCGAAGAGAGAAAGTCTGCCCCCCACTAGATCCGTTCCCGGATCGGGGGCCCTCGATTCATGCTGTCTTAGGGGCAGCAGCAGGTTTCCTGGCCTGCTTGCCCTTGTTCCAGGACTGGTTAGGTCTCCAGCCTTGTCTGTAGCGAGCAACAGCTTCTTCCTGTTTTGGTGCAGAGGAAGTTGATGCTGCTCCTGCTTTGAAATTACGAAAGGAACGAAAATTAGACTGTCTAGCCTTAGGTTTGGCTCTGTCTTGAGGCAGGGCATGGCCTTTACCTCCTGTAATGTCAGCGATAATTTCTTTCAACCCGGGCCCGAATAAGGTCTGCCCTTTGAAAGGTATATTAAGCAATTTAGATTTAGAAGTAACGTCAGCTGACCAGGATTTTAGCTCTGCGTGCCTGAATGGCGAATCCAGAATTCTTAGCCGTAAGTTTAGTTAAATGTACTACGGCATCTGAAATAAATGAGTTAGCTAACTTAAGGGCTTTAAGCTTGTGTGTAATCTCATCTAATGGAGCTGATTCAAGTGTCTCTTCCAGAGACTCAAACCAAAATGCTGCTGCAGCCGTGACAGGCGCAATGCATGCAAGAGGTTGCAATATAAAACCTTGTTGAACAAACATTTTCTTAAGGTAACCCTCTAACTTTTTATCCATTGGATCTGAAAAGGCACAGCTATCCTCCACCGGGATAGTGGTACGCTTAGCTAAAGTAGAAACTGCTCCCTCCACCTTAGGGACCGTTTGCCATAAGTCCCGTGTGGTGGCGTCTATTGGAAACATCTTTCTAAATATCGGAGGGGGTGAGAACGGCACACCGGGTCTATCCCACTCCTTAGTAACAATTTCAGTAAGTCTCTTAGGTATAGGAAAAACGTCAGTACTCGCCGGTACCGCAAAATATTTATCCAACCTACACATTTTCTCTGGTATTGCAACTGTGTTACAATCATTCAGAGCCGCTAACAACTCCCCTAGTAATACACGGAGGTTTTCCAGCTTAAATTTAAAATTTGAAATATCTGAATCCAGTTTGTTTGGATCAGAACCGTCACCCGCAGAATGAAGCTCTCCGTCCTCATGTTCTGCAAATTGTGACGCAGTGTCTGACATGGCCCTAATATTATCAGCGCACTCTGTTCTCACCCCAGAGTGATCACGCTTACCTCTTAGTTCTGGTAATTTAGCCAAAACTTCAGTCATAACAGTAGCCATATCCTGTAATGTGATTTGTAATGGCCGCCCAGATGTACTCGGCGCTACAATATCACGCACCTCCCGAGCGGGAGATGCAGGTACTGACACGTGAGGCGAGTTAGTCGGCATAACTCTCCCCTCGTTGTTTGGTGAAATATGTTCAATTTGTACAGATTGACTTTTATTTAAAGTAGCATCAATACAGTTAGTACATAAATTTCTATTGGGCTCCACTTTGGCTTTAGCACATATAGCACAGATATCTTCCTCTGAATCAGACATGTTTAACACACTAGCAAATAAACTAGCAACTTGGAAATACTTTTCAAGTAATTTACTATAATATGAAAACGTACTGTGCCTATAAGAAGCACAGAAAAAGTTATGACAGTTGAAAATTAATAAACTGAAAAGTTATAGCATCAAATCTTTGTAAAAAACACAGTCAACTACAATCTCACAGTCAACTACAATCTCACAGCTCTGCTGTGAGTGATTACCTCCCTCAAAACAAGTTTTGAAGACCCCTGAGTTCTGTAGAGATGAACCGGATCATGCAGGGAAGACAATAAACTTCTGACTGAATTTTTTGATGCGTAGCAAAAGCACCAAAAAAGGTCCCTCCCCCTCACACATAACAGTGAGAGAGATCAGTAAACTGTCATAAATTAAATAAAACGACTGCCAAGTGGAAAAAAATAGTGCCCAAAACATTTTTTCACCCAGTACCTCAGAAAATTAAACGATTTTACATGCCAGCAAAAAACGTTTAACATTAATAAATTGAGTGTTATTAAAAAGCCTGTTGCTAGTCCCTGCAAATTAGGCTAAAGTTTTATGCATACAGTATAATTCCAGTGAAGTGCCATTCCCCAGAATACTGAAGTGTAAAATATACATACATGACAGCCTGATACCAGTTGCTGCTACTGCATTTAAGGCTGAGTTTACATTATATCGGTATGGCAGAATTTTCTCATCAATTCCATTGTCAGAAAATAATAAGCTGCTACATACCTCTTTGCAGATTAATCTGCCCGCTGTCCCCTGATCTGAAGTTTACCTCTCCTCAGATGGCCGAGAAACAGCAATATGATCTTAACTACTCCGGCTAAAATCATAGAAAAACTCAGGTAGATTCTTCTTCAAATTCTACCAGAGAAGGAATAACACACTCCGGTGCTATTATAAAATAACAAACTTTTGATTGAAGGTATGAAACTAAGTATAATCACCACAGTCCTCTCACACATCCTATCTATTCGTTGGGTGCAAGAGAATGACTGGTAATGGCAGTTAGGGGAGGAGCTATATAGCAGCTCTGCTGGGTGAATCCTCTTGCACTTCCTGTTGGGGAGGAGTTAATATCCCATAAGTAATGGATGATCCGTGGACTGGATACACTTAACAAGAGAAACTGATTTGTGGGTGTCGTGAGGGGTGTATTTATAGGCATTTTGAGGTTTGGGAAACTTTGCCCCTCCTGGTAGGAATGTATATCCCATACATCACTAGCTCATGGACTCTTGCTAATTACATGAAAGAAATAAAGCCAGCCATGTGGAAAAAACTAGGCCCCAATAAGTTTTAGCACCAAAACATATATAAAAACGATTAAACATGCCAGCAGTTTTATATTGCACATTAATCAGAGTATATACCTCTGATAGCAAGCCTGATACTAGTCGCTATTAAATCACTGTATTTAGGCTTTAACTTACATTAATCCGGTATCAGCAGCATTTTCTAGCAAATTCCATCCCTAGAAAAACTTAACTGCACATACCTTATTGCAGGATACCCTGCACGCCATTCTCCCTCTGAAGTTACCTCACTCCTCAGACATATGTGAGAATAGCAGTGGATCTTAGTTACTTCTGCTAAGATCATAGAAAAACGCAGGCAGATTCTTCTTCTAAATGCTGCCCGAGATAAAATAGCACAACTCCGGTACCATTTAAAAACAAACTTTTGATTGAAGAAAAAACTAACTATATTTTACCACTTTCCTCTTACTACCTCCTCCAGCTATGTTGAGAGCTTGCAAGAGAATGACTGGATATGGCAGTTAGGGGAGGAGCTATATAGCAGCTCTGCTGTGGGTGATCCTCTTGCACCTTCCTGTTGCGAAGGAGAATATCCCACAAGTAATGGATGATCCGTGGACTGGATACACCTAACAAGAGAAAAACTGGGCCCTAATAAAGTTTATCACCAGAAAGCATATAAAAAACGTTTAAGCACTCCCAGCAAACGTTTTAAATTTCAGTAATTTGAAAAAATAATAAGAGTGTTACCTCTAATAGTAAGCATGATACTAGTCGTTATTAAATCACTGTTATCAGGCTTACCTTAAATAAATCTGGTATCAACAGCATTTTCTAGCATATACATTTCTCTAGAAAATTTTAGACTGCACATACCTCATAGCAGGATACCCTGCACGCCATTCCCCAAGCTGAAGTTACCTCTCTCTTCAGTTATGTGTGAGAACAGCAATGGATCTTAGTTACAACCTGCTAAGATCATTAGAGACCACAGGCAGACTCTTCTTCTATTTTCTGTCTGAGACCAAAATAGTACAACTCCGGTACCATTTAAAAATAACAAACTTTTGAATTGAAGAAAAAACAACTAAATTACACCACATCTCTCTAACTGCTTCCATGCTTGTTGAGAGCTGCAAGAGAATGACTGGAGGTGGCAGGAAGGGGAGGAGCTATATAGACAGCTCTGCTGTGGGTGATCCTCTTGCAGCTTCCTGTTGGGAAGGAGAATATCCCACAAGTAATGGATGATCCGTGGACTGGATACACCTTACAAGAGAAATAACTTCCTAAATATGATTCCCAATTTTGAAACTGATAGTCTGAAAAGGAAATATACATAAACCTGACTCATGGCAAATATAAGTACAATACATATATTTAAAACTTTATATTAATACATAAAGTGCCAAACCATAGCTGAGAGTGTCTTAAGTAATGAAAACATACTTACCGAAAGACACCCATTCACATATAGCAGATAGCCAAACCAGTACTAAAACGGTTATCAGTAAAGGTAATGGAATATGAGAGTATATTGTCGATCTGAAAAGGGAGGTAGGAGATGAATCTCTATGACCGATCACAGAGAACCTTTGAAAAGATTTCCCGTGAGGAAAACCATAGAATCAATAGGTGATACTCCCTTCACATCCCTCTGACGAACACTGTACTCTCAGAGGAATCTGTCTTCAAAATGCTGAGAAGCGCAAATCACAGAAGAAAATTAAGCACAAACTTACTTCACCAGCTCCATAGGAGGCAAAGTATGTAAAATTGAATTGTGGGTGTGGTGAGGGTGTATTTATAGGCATTTTGAGGTTTGGGAAACTTTGCCCCTCCTGGTAGGATTGTATATCCCATACGTCACTAGCTCATGGACTCTTGCCAATTACATGAAATAAATCTCTATATCCTACACTCACTGAGAGGTTGGTTTTCCCTGCTACCTCTTCTATACAATAGTTTTTATATAAAGAATACTGTAGTATTCATATTTTTAGTATGGGTGGCGGTGATGGTGGTATCAACAGGCAGATATTTCAAATGATAATGTATAGGAAAAGGAGTTTTTTGCAAAGCAGATAAAATGGATAAACTGGAACACATTAAAAGGGGGAAAAAAAAAAACAGTACAATGTCCCTTTAAAAAGCAAATAAAGGGGGGCGGAGCCTGGAGGGAGAGCAGAATGGCCGCATAATGGTAAAGCTCCAGGCAGCCAAAAAGTTTAACAGGCGTATTAGATCAAACTGCCTCATGCAAGCCAAGATCTAGAAGACCGGGGGTGAGCTCAAAGGACCGGAGCTGTCTGAGGTTAGAGGCGGAACGCCGCACAGAGCACCCGACAAGGAAATCGTTCACAAGAAGAGGATCGGGCATAAAGGAGACAGCGGCCATCCTTGTATCCCACGTGGCAACCCGGCGAGAGATTCAGAGCGCACAGTAGTCCCGGGCTCAGCTCAAAGAAGCAGAAGTGAGTAGCGGTGTTTGCCGCATGTCCGTGGGGGATTAGTACTGTAAAGCAAGAGGTATCCTCACGAGGGGTCAAGTCACTGGGGCGGTGCTGATCAGTGGGCGATCCTGCAAAGGTGAAGAGAGATCTAGTTATACATGGGGGCACACAGGGAGGCCCGCAATTACCAAGGATAGTATGCAGCTGTAAATAAACAGCAATGGGATAAACACAGAGTGACACAAGAAGGCTGCAGGGGAAAAAGTGAGCAGCACGCGACCTTACGATCAGTGAGAGCAAGGATGTTTTGCAAGGAACTGCAGATGACCCTACACATGTTTAGCTGAAGCCAGCTCAGGCCCTGTAGGATTACATAGACCTTTTTAGAACTAAAAAGGGGTCATAAAAGATACATGTAGTGAATACTCCGGCTTTACTTGAAAGAGGCCTTAAAATAGAAAGTAAACTGAAGAGGGCCAGAAGAGGGGCTGTAAGTTGTTGTGACGACATCTGTGGCCTGTGGAAAGCTGCCCCACCGATATACAGATTTTTGAATTACGATGAAAGTGTACTGAAGGGGCACTTAAGTGACTAAAAGACTGTTGAAGGTGAACTTATTGATATACACAAAAGTTAGTTTTTGCCTGGTTATTGGGGTGCCGCAGCCATGGCCTCTAAAAGGAACATTAAAGCTACACCAGTTAACAAGCAGGCTACGGCGCCCATCTTTTTTAAAGTTTCCAGAGGGGAGAGGTCGCCAGAACAAAGATCACCTCAATCAGACAGAGATGGAGATAATGACACGAACCCCCACCCAGAGACGGGTTGCCACGAACCCCTAACCAGAGCTGATCTAGAACAGCTGGTGTCAAAACAGGACATTTCTACAAATTTTGAGAGGCTTCTTGAAAAAATTGTAACGCTCCAGAACACGGTTGCTAACAGTCTATCGGAACTTAAACAGGAAGTGGGCGACCTAGGCTCTAGAGTTGACTCTCTAGAAGAAAGTGGAGAAGCTCTAACAGAAGGCCTGAATGATCTTACATCTCAGACGACAGCTCATCAACAAGAGCTGGATGATATACATGACAAGCTCGAGGATCTCGAGAATCGCAGCCGCCGCTGCAATATACGCCTTAAAGGTGTCCCAGAATCGGTAACCCCAAAAGAGCTGAATACGTATCTACTCAATCTATTCCAAGGTATTACAGGGGTCAGAGGTGAGGAGAAATTTCAGATAGAAAGGGCACACAGGGCACTCAGGCCGAAACCTAAAAGAGATGACCCGCCTAGAGATATAATAATCCACATGCTCAGATTCCAAGAAAAAGAAGAAATTATGGCGGCAGCACGCAGACACCCGACATATAAGCATCAGGGCAACGTCATCCAGTTCTTTCAAGATTTATGCCTAAGGACACTCCAGAGAAGAGAGGCTCTTCGTCCACTCACAGCCCTACTGAGGAAAAATCAAGTCCCGTATATAGATGGGGATTCCCATTTGCTTTGCACATCTCTTGGGAAAATAGAGTCATATCAATCAAAGACCCAGCAGAGATTCCAGAAACCTGCAGAACAATGAAACTTGAACCACCTACCTTTCAACAGCAAAGACCCTCAGCAGGGGGTGAAGAGGGTAACAGAATGCCACTCCAGAAGAAGTGGACTTGTGTCCCCGAGAAGAAAAAGAAGATGAAACAGAAACTCTTTCTTTTCAAGGGTTAAATTAAGTGATACTTAGCGGTGCTCTGTCTTCAGGCTTGGCCGTGCTGGACTTGCACGACCGAGTTGAACGAGGCCTATCAGGACATGAACGCCGGACAGATGAGTATATAGAACTGTTAAGAGTTGTGTTTTTCTTACAGGTTTTTTTGTTAAATGTGTGTACTGGACTTTGGTTCGAGGTTCAGAAGAAGACTGTTTATTAAAAATGATCAATATGATAGAACTGTTAAAGACCACAACCTTTGCTACACAGGAAGGTCACTACACATGAGGTTGCAGAATTGGCTTTATTTAATTGTACGCCAGTTTGAGTCAATATAAGAAAGTAATTTTTGGCTGCCTTTTAAGTCTATCTTAATGTATTGTTTTGTTGAGATTGGCTTATTTAATGTTACATTGAAAAGTTATTGTATGTTTTTGTTTTTATTCTTCTAGGCTGGGTCTCCTAAAAGCAAATACGAAGTTCAAACTAGGGGATTAGGGAAACGGGTAGCACCGGAGGAGTCACAGGTTAGGTTGTTGAAGCCCAGATATAACACTGAGGGGGCTACAGCCATAGGGGGGGAGAGGAGACATGGAGCGAAGGGTACTGTAAAATGTCACCACACAACATAATCATACTTACTCACAATGTTAGGGGGCTAAACACGGATACTAAGAGGACTGCTATAGCCCAATATCTGAGGACAAAGGCCAAAATTATCTTTTTACCAGAGACCCACTTTGTGAAGTCATCTATCCCCAAATTTTGGTCACGCCACTTCCCTCATCATTTCCATTCCACCTCAGACTCAAAAAAAAGAGGGGTCACGATATTGGTAGACAGATCTCTTGACCTAGTAACTGACAAGGTGATCACAGACAAAGACGGACGTTATGTTATAGTGCAGGGGACGCTTCAGGGCTCAAATGTGACGTTATGTAATTTATATGCCCCTAATGAGACTCAAAATGCCTTCTTCAGCATAATTTCTTCTTTACTTACACAATGGTCACAAACTAGAGTGATCCTTGCCGGGGACTTCAATGTTAATTTGGCCCCTAAGGAGGGGGCTGGGAATTCCAAACTTACTAACAAACAACACAGACACAACAGCATAGTCAAGTCCATTAAAAATTCACTGGAGGAACATAACCTTATTGACACGTGGGAGGCAATGGGTAGACACGATCATGACCACACTTATTACTCCCCTGCACATAAACTATACACCACCCTTGACTACATCTATGTTAGCCAAATATTATCACCTTCTCTGGTGAGGGTGGGCACACAGGCCTGCGTCTGGTCAGACCACTCCCTGGTCTACGCGGAGATGACAGGCTTAATTAACTTCGCTAGACAACGCTCATGGACATATAATCCGGGTCTGTTGAGGGACTTGGATATATATGGGAAGGCACAGAGGGCACTCAGGGAGTACTGGGACATGAATGCGGGTTCGGTTAATAATCCATTGGTGGTTTGGGAAGCGCATAAGCCCTTTATTAGAGGTCTGTTTATAAAGGAGAAGTCAATTAAAAATAAAACAACAGCAAAATTGGTAGATACCCTTCAGAAAGAAGTCGAACAATTAGAAAAAGATCACCACCAAAATACATCTACCCACATTTATCAACTTTTAGTGGCAAAGAGGAGGGAGTTGGCTAAGATCTTGAATGACGCTTCCGTTAGGGCAGCCCTGCGGCTGAGAGCCCATTATTTTGTATACGCCAACAAACCCGATAGATACCTGGCATACAGATTGAGAGAAAGGAATAAATTCTTCTCCATTCCTAAGCTTTATACAGAAAGGGGGGATCTCACCACACACCCACAAGAAATAGCTGATAGCTTCGCAAAGTATTACGAAACTCTCTATGATGGGAAAAAAATAGGGTCAGGAGATATAGCTGACAAGACGAGACAATTTTTAGAGAGAGCGAGACTACCGACTGTCAAAGATAGTGATTTCGAGAGTCTTAACAAGAAAATAATTAGTGTAGAGGTCCTGGGGGCAATTAAGGATTTGAAAACTGGTAAGGCTGGAGGGCCTTACGGACTAACTGGGGAATACTACAAACTTTTTAAGAATGAGCTGACACCCCATCTGGTCAGCTTTTGTAATGGAATAATGGAGGGTTGGGAGATACCTAGAGAAACACTTAAAGCTAAGATAATAGTGATTCCAAAAGGGGGGAAAAACACTAAGTTATGTCAGAATTATAGGCCGATATCCCTGATAAATCACGACATAAAGATCTTTGCCAAGATAATGGCAAATAGATTAAATCAGATAGTTCCCACGCTGGTCCACCAGGATCAGGTGGGCTTTGTACAGGAAAGGGAGGCCCCGGACAATGTTAGGAGAGCTGTCACTTTGATAGATTACGCGAGGGCTGCTGGGACCCCAGCTCTATTCCTTTCACTGGACGCAGAAAAAGCGTTCGACAGGGTAGACTGGGGTTTCATGTTTACAGTGCTCTCGACCATGGGGTTTAAAGGGACCTTTATACAGGCTCTCAAAGGTATTTATTCTGGCCCAACAGCGGTATTGGGGGCAGCGGGACACATTTCTAGACAAATAACAATCTTGAATGGGACCCGACAGGGGTGCCCATTGTCGCCACTGTTATTCGCCCTATGCATAGAGCCACTGGCCTCATATATTGGGAATACGGGTGGTGGACTCAGAATATAAATTAATGTTGTTTGTGGACGACGTGTTACTAACGCTAACCAGGCCCCTACACTCATTAACACACCTATACAAAACATTAGACAAGTTCTCAATAATTTCAGGCTACAAGATTAATGCTGCCAAGTGCAAGGCTCTTCAAGTCTGTCTCCCAGCACACACGAAAAAGACGATTGAACTGAACTTCAATATTGAGGGGGGGGGAAAAAGCACATCACTTACTTGGGAGTTAAACTAAGCGACAGCTTGTCAGATCTATATAAGTTAAACTATCTCCCAATTTACAGAGCCATAAGAGGTGACTTGGCAAAATGGAAAAAAGGGAACTTCTCATGGTATGGTAGATTGACGGCGATCAAAATGAATCTCCTTCCAAGACTGATGTATGTTTTTCGTGCTCTGCCCATAGGTGTCCCCACTAGAGATCTTGAGGCCTTACAAGATGATTTAGTAAAACATTTTCGGGGTGACGGAAAGAGTAGGATAGCGGCACAGGTGCTGAAACAACACAGACAGCTGGGTGGAGTGGGAGTACCAAATCTTGTTGACTATTATCGGGCCTCGAGACTGGCCCAGACGGTGGTGATGGGGAAGAGTGACAATGAGCTAATTTGGCCTAGGTTGGAGGCAGCTATAGCAGGTTATGATAGGGCAGCAGACATTTTATGGGATACAGAAAAGCTTTCCAAATCAACAGACTATAAATCACCGGTCACAATGGAGGCCTTAGGTCTTTGGTCAAAAATCACGAAAGGACTAAAACTTTGTAGACGGGAATCCTTGTGTAAACCCATTACATTTTTGATACCTAGGGAACTGAGGAGAGCGGTTGGAAAATGGGAAAACAAGGGTTTGTATAGAGTGGCAGACCTTGCAGAACTCAAAAAATCTCACATTCAATCAGATTAAAGACAGAATTGAACCAGAGCCCCTGCACTGGTATTTATACCTACAGATTAGTGCATCCATACACACTTACATGTCACCAAAACGGTCTACGCCAACTACAGACCTAGAGAAAATGTTAAGAGCTCCGTTCAGAGGGAAAAAACTGATCTCACGAGTTTACCTGATAATGCAAAAGGCGAGAAGCCAGACTAAATCACCCTTAATGGAAAGATGGGAGGGGGACCTCGGGGAAGTCAGGGAGATAGGTGAATGGGAGGATTTACTGGGAGATGCCAGCAAAGGTTTACTTAGCGAAGACCTGAGAGAGAATGCTATCAAGGTGTCGTTTAGATGGTACCTCACACCTATCAGAACGGCGCACTTCGCGGCTGCACACAACGGTAATTGCTATAGAGGCTGTCGTGAGAAGGGGACATATCGACACATGTGGTGGGATTGCCCTAGGGTCCAGTCACTATGGGAGAAAATGTCAACACTGATAGGCACACTCCTGAATGAAAGAGTTACCCTCACGATTTCACAGGCATTGCTACATGACAGGGTGAGACCTTTCAACAAGGCAATCAACTGTTATATTAGAATACTTTGTACGTGCCTGAGAATTTGTGTCGCTAGACATTGGAAAAAAGGGACGCCCACATGGCAGGAAGTGACAGATAAAATCACAGACACCTTTCAATTATCAGAGGTGGCGGCATGGGCACAAGGGCAGACGGAGCAATTTCATAAGATATGGTATTATTGGGTGTTGAGGAGGGGCGAGGTGCAGAACCTGTGATAACAGGCAGGACAAGGTGAAGATCAGACGTAGGGCCCGTTAGGGTAAGATTGAGATGTTGGTTTGGGTAGAGGTGATACATCCAGTTTAACCCTTTAAGGACACAGCTTTCAGTTTGCTCAATTGTTTTATGACGGAAAAATTCCGTCATATGTCCTTAAGAGGTTAACTAAGGGTAGTTCTGAGGAAGATTTGCGACACACACTAATCCTCAGGCGAGATGGAGACCTGTTAACACAGCCTGGAAGAAGGGGGGGTTGAGTTTTACAGGTTGGGGAATTGTATTTTTTTTTTGTTTTTTCTTTTTGTGTTCCATGGAGTCAATCTTTCATAAAGGCAAAGTATAGAGAGGATGGTCTAGGCCATCGAGGTATATTTAAGGATTCACATTATCTACATGTCTGTTAATGCTAGATGTTGTCATGGTGAATTATTCTTGTGCATATAACTTTGGTAGCCTCTGTATCTTTGCTTAAAATTCAATAAAAATTATTTCAACTAAAAAGCAAATAAAGGTTTTGACTTGCTTGTTATTTACTCATTGCAAAACTATGTCTCTTTGAAAACAAATACAGGAGATATTCATAGTTCATGCACCCTATGGACACAGAGATTAATTAACTCACTTAAAATATATACAGGTTCACCATTTAATATTTATTATATGCATTTTATATACATTTTTCAACAACTGTACTTTTGCTTTTTTGCGGTACAATCTTAAAAATGTGCTGATTCGCAGTCTGTAAAACAAAAAACATTACAAAATTTGCAAACTGATCAGAAATCTTTTTTCTCTCTCTTGTGGAAGACTAGAAAAAAAATGTGATATTGTCTTAGTCATGCATAACACAAAGTAAAATCCTTTCACAAAATCAAACTAAATAATGACAGAACGAGAAAAAAAGAAATCAGTAAGTCTAATTCAAACAGCAAAGAAAGGCTGAAGTTGCAAGACGATCTGGATATATTTCAATCTCATTTTGCCGTTGGGCACTGCTTAAAGCTGCACCAGCCATCTTCTAAATGTCACTTAAATGCTGATTTTGGATATCCTATTTAACATGTTCCTGTAAAGGATTGTCCTTTTACCTCTAGTCAGAGTTGTTTACCTGCGCCACATGGGAAACAGTATTTTTTTTTTTCTTCCCACTTACACGAACATACATAAAACGCTGAAATAAATAATAATAAACCATTGTAACAAAGCTGGGCAACCTTCAGATAAATTAACTCTCAAATAAAGTAAACATACAAAATATCACACAGTGATAGAATGCTTTGATTGTTAAAAATGTGATGGAGAGAAGCCATAGTCAGTTATCCTGAATTTTCAGACCCTCCCTGTTACACACAACTAGTAAAAAAGGGAAACTAGTTGATAGTCTCCACCAAAAATATATTAATCCCATTCAACTCCAAAACTAATCTGGAGTCGACATGGAGAGAGGAAGAATTTAAAGGTGGTGTGGAAAAAAAAAAAGTTTCAAAAATAATTTGCCCATTGTATAGGGGGATAGGGGATGGCAGTATAAAAAATCCACAAAATTATTTCACCTTTTGCTTTTTAATATGGCTGATAAAAACACTGCAATTCTGAAACAGTTTAAATATATATATATAAAAAAAAAAAAAGCTTAAAAACTACGGTTAGACCCAAACTTGTGTATATGCAAGACTAATGCTAAAAATATATAGATACACACTAGCTTCCATCGCCAGAAAACAAAGCAACCTTTTGTCATGAAATAGATGGGTTAAAAAAATAAATAAAAAATAAAATAAAAAAATAATCCCTTCATTGGCAGCCAGGCACCGAGGGGGTGAATACACCGTCATGTTTGCATTCATGCAAAGTAAGGACGGATGAATAACCGTAAGGATCTGCTATAAAGATATTGCAAAATGAGGTTCATATGAGGGCATTAGCTGCTTGACACCCTTTATTGGATTATTCCCTACAATGCCAGACATCTTGCTTTCTTTGCTGTCCATTGCAGATGTTCCTAACAGCGATGACATTGTGTGTGAATATGAATATATATATATATATATTATATATTTATACTTGTACACACACACCATTCATATTCCATTGTGAATCACATATTAACAGGTGAGGCTGTTCCAGCCAAAATGAGAGTTTGTTAATGTACATAAGTTTATGTTCTAGGAAGGGAGGGGGAGGTATACAGTCTTCCCAGGTTAGTCCCTCTCTTGAAACAGAAATATTGCACACCTGGGGTCTTAAATAAAAAATATGCCAAAAAAAATAAAATCTAAAGACTGCTAAAAAGGAATTAAAAAAAAAAAAAAAAAAAGAAAGAAAAAGAAAAATATATTTATATTTATATATTTATATATAGGACAGACAGACCCTGCATAGAGGGCTGTGAATACTGGTTACTGTGAAGGGAAAAGGAATAAATTAATTACAGTAATTCTGAGTCAAGAAAACCATCCTGATATTAAAATGAGTTGGGTAGGGAAGCGCCTGCTAATATGTAACCAGTATCTCCCTGTCCTGCAGAGCGATCTTTGCCATGTAGTGTCAGTAGGTGCTAGCTCCTCTTGGCAGTGTATTAGATTTCTGTAATAAATACCACGTGTCAATTTTTTTTGTCCCAAACGCACTTGTGGCTTTGTTTTTCGGGGTTCGGAGGTGGTCACACAAAGACCTTGGCCAGGGCATCTGCTCCAGCACTAGCAATAAATGCTTTGGATGGATGAAAGGCAACATCATAAATAGATTCATCCAACTTTTTGCGATGTGCGGTGATCTCTTGCACACAAGTCTTGCTGTCCAGATTCCAAAGCCGGATAGAGCAGTCATGGCCTGCGCAGAGAAGAAAGCAGGTTTGTTCATGGACAATAGTACTATAAGACAGATAATGCAGTGATACTGAACCTTTAACACCAGACACAAAATATATGTCACAGCAAAATATGTTTACACACTACTCAAAACATATGGGAAAAAGTACTTTATCTTAGATCATTGGTTTTAAAACCATGTCAAAATGATTAGATAAAATGATAGGTTAGTTCTTGGATTTAATGATAAGTTATGCTGAAAATGCACTATGATGAAAACAAACATGCAAAGCTAATTGCAGAGTGATTTTTCTCACTAGTACATATGAATGTGCATATATATGTTTGATGTGATACTCACTTCCAGACATCAAGTAGATTCCATTAGGATCCACAGCCAGACTGGTCACTGCGTCAAGATGTGCCACCATAGAGTGGATGGTCTTTCCTGAGAGACATGATTGACAGTGAAAGGCTAGCTTTAGGAGATGTTTTCATATTACTTAAATCTACTTATTTTATTAATTAGTAAGATAAAATGTTTGGCTTGCTACAGAAACTTAGGGCAAACACCTCACTTGGCAGATCTTTCACATATATTATTTCACAAGAGGCATACAATGGAAATGCAGTCTGTTTTGAAAAACCTTATGAATTTCAATAAAATGAAGGGTATTAAAAAGATACACATACCAGACTTGTTGTCGAAAAACTTGATGTGACGATCCTCATAAGCAGCAATAGTAACAGGGAGAGTGGGGTGGCTCACTAACTTGTTAATATGGCTGGTAAAAGGGGGAACTGCAGAGAAAAGAGGAACACAAAAATAAAAAATAAAAAAAGGGAACAGAAATGTATAGGTCAGACAAATATAGATGATCATACATGTTTTTCCCTTACATAATTAAAAAAACAAATTTATTCTTACCTGATAAATTTCTCTCTTTCATGGTGGTCAGAGACCACGAGCCATAACAATTTGGATTAAGCTCCCTCCACTAGGAGGCAGGCAAAAATTACTTAACACATCAAGAGCTTTAAGCCCTCCCACCTCGATTCCCCTCAGTCTGCCATAGAGCAAAGAAAGGAGAAAAAAAAAAACAAGAAGGAAGAACGAAGCCATGTAATGGGCTGCATGCCAGAATTGTCGGATGACTAAACAGAAAATATTGGGCGAGTCTCATGGAATCTCATTACCATGAAAAAAATAAAATAAAAAAGGCATCTATCAGATAAGAATAAACTATGTTTTCTTTCTCAAAAGTTGTTAAGAGTCCTAAAGCCATAACATTTTGGATCTAATACCCAAGCTGTGGAGTTCTTGATAAAATAAAAGAAATGGGTGGGACAAACTAATTTGTTCAAAAGACGTTACATTTCTAAAGGACCAAGATGTGGAAACAGATCTAGTAGAACGAGCCCTAATGCAAAGTGGTGGAGGAGCCTTCCCCGTCTCTAAATGAACCTTAAAAATCAGTTGCTATATCCAAGAAGAAAAAAGTAATTGCCGAAGCTTTTTGGCCCTTTACGTTGACCTGAAAAATTAATAAACAAAAGAGGAAGATTGCCTAAAATCTTTGGTAGCCTGAAGCTAAAACTTCAATGCTATGACTACATCTTAATTGTGCAAAATGCATTCCTTTGAATTCTTGGGAGAAGGCCACAACGAAGAAATTGATATTCCTTGAAGAAACCACCTTTGGTAAGAAATCATACAGAGTCTTTGTCTTGTCTTGATGGGAAACCAGATATGGCAGACAGCTCAGAAACCCTCCTGGCTGACTAAATTACAAAAAGTAACAAACTTCCAAGATAGGAGCTGAACATCCACATTATGCATAGGTTCAAAAGGGTGAACCTGTAATTATCTTAGAACCAAATTGAGATTCAATAGAGGAAACACTGCTCTTATTACTGGGGTCTAATCTTAACCAGAGCTTGAACAAATGTCTGAATTTCTGGAATTTTTGCTAGTTTTTTGTGGTACAGAATAGAAAGAACTAATATTTTACCCTTCAAAGAACTAGCCAATAAACCTTTAACCCGTTCTGCAAGAATTCTAGCAATATGAAAAGAAAAGTCTTATGTGTAACAGGTTTCCTAGTCTGGATAAGAGTATTTACTACTGATTGCGGGAATCTGCGTTGGATAAGAACTAAATGAATCTCCCCCCGCCGTCAAGCTGAGATACTAAGTCTAAATGAACAAATGGACCCTGTATGAATAACAAAAGCTTCCGCGGAGGAGAAGAGGGCATCTGAATGGGATCCGCATACCAAGTTCTGCTTTGCATTGGAGCAATGAGAATTACAGGAGAGCCTTCTGGTCCTCCTCTGAGTTATAGCTCAGACCAGAGGTGGATACGTGTACATTAGACAATATGACAACTGAACCACCTGAAGTTCCCTGGACCTGAAACAATATCTTGGAAGGTTGCGATTCAGACGAGATGCCATCATGTGTATGTCCCGTCTGGCTACAATTTGGTTGAAAACTTCTTGGTTCAGAGACCACTCCCATGAAAAAAGGGTCTGTCAACTTAGGAAGTCCGCCTCCCAACTGTTTACTCACAGAATGTGAATGGCTGAAATCATGTAATGATAGCACTCCACCCAAAGCAGAATGTGGGATACCTCTTTCATTGCCAGAGAAATCTTGAGTGATTTACATAAGCCACTGCCGTGATGCTATCTGACTAAAATCTTAAATAGGCCAAACTTGCTGAGTCAGGCTGAATGGAAGAGCCACAAATTAATAATGTTTGTCCTGAAAAGGCAAACCTGAGCAATTTGTAAAGGTCTCTGTGAATGGGAACGTGAAGGTAAGCATCCTTCAGATCTATAGTGGTCATGTATTAACCATTCTAGACCAAAGGAATAATTGTGTAGATTGTTACCAGTTTAAGAGAAGGTAAGGTACTCTCATAAATTTGTTCAGAGACTTTAAATCCAGAATGGTTTAGAAAGTACTCACCTTCTTTAATACTATGAAAAGATTTGAATAGTAAACTAGACATTCTTCCATCGGAACTAGCACAACCACATGTGCTCCAGGTCTCACATTGTAGCAAGGCTGATGCTTTCATAGGGTTTTTGGAAACTTGAGAGAGAAGGAACCTCTTGAGGGGGGAAGGGTGGTCTCACTAAGCTGCAGAACATATTTGGGGAAGTAGGAAGGCAGGGAGGAGTCCACAAAGGCAAAGGGGGCCCTACAGTAAGACCACATTGAGAGGGGAGGGTGAGTGGTTTTAGTTAATAAATAATGAAAAATTAAAACAAAACTACAAAATGGGCACTGGTAAATGATGGCACAGAGTGAAGGTGAGGAGCGTTACAGAGCTGTGTGTGTGGGGGGGAAATCAGGGAGATCGATGGGTGAGGAGGGATCACACTAAATTACAGAAATTAAAATGAAATGAAAACCAAATTATACTTACCTGATAATTTCATTTCCATCTGTGGGAGGAGAGTCCATTGCTTCATTCATTACTTGTGGTTAATAAGAACCTGGCCACCAGGAGGAGGTAGGGACACCCCAGCCAAAGGCTTAAATACCTCCGCCACTCCCCTCATCCCCCAGTCATTCTGCCAAGGGAACAAGAAACAGTAGGATAAATATCAGGGTATAAATGGTGCCAGAAGAATAATATTAAAATTTAGGCCCGCCCACCGGAGCAGTGGACTCCACTCCCAAAGATAGAAATGAAATTATCAGGTAAGCATAATTTATGTTTTCCATCTTAATGGGAGGAGAGTCCACTGCTTCATTCATTACTTGTGGGAACAAATACCCAAACTCTAGAGGACACTGAATGAAAAAAAACTGGAGGGTAAAAGGAGGCGGACCCTATACTGAGGCCACAGCCTGCAGAACCTTTCTCCCAAAAACAGCTTATGCCGAAGCAAAACCATCAAATTTGTAAAATTTTGTAAAAGTATGTAAGGAGGACCAAGTAGCCGCCTTACAAATCTGCTCCACAGAGGCCTCGTTCTTAAAGGCCCAAGAAGAGGCCACAGCTCTAGTTGAGTGAGCCGTAATCTTCTGACACCACCTTGGGAAGAAATCCCAACCCAGTGCGAAGCACAGCCTTATCAGCGTGAAAAACCAACTCAGAGACTCTGCGAGCCGAAGCAATAGCCAAAAGAAATAGAACCTTCCAGGAAAGAATCTTAATGTCAAGCGCATGCATAGACTTAAACGGAGCCCTCTGCAACACCTTAAGAACCAAATTTAAACTCCAAGGAGGACCAAAATTTCTAAATACAGGTCTGATCCTAGACAGAGCCTGAACAAAGGACTGAATATCAGGAAGCTCCGCTAGCTTCTTGTGTAACAGCACTGATAACACCGAAATCTGTCCCTTTAAGGAACTGGTGGCAAGACCCTTATACAGTCCATCCAGGAGAAAGGCCAGAATCCTGCATACCCTAACCTTGTGCCAGGGATATCCATCTTCTTCACATCAGGATAAGTAGGTCATCCACATCTTATGATAGATGCGACAAGTGACCGGCAGGCCTGGATGAGAGTATCAATTACTCTCTTAGAAAAACCTCTCTTGGCCAAGACTAGGCGTTCAATCTCCACGCAGTCAGCTTTAGAGAATCGAGATTTTGATGAAAAAAGGGATCTGAACCAGCAGATCTCTGCGACAGGGCAACCTCCAAGGAGGAGACAATGACATTCCCACCAGATCCGCAAACCATGTCCTCCGCAGCCACAATGGTCAGAAGTCGAAGTTTGCTCCTGTTTGATGCGGGCCACCACTCGAGGAAGAAGTGGCAATGGTGGAAAAATGTAAATTGGATTGAACTCCCAAGGCACAGCTAAAGCATCTATCAGCTCTGCCTGTGGGTCCCTGGACCGCGACCCGTATCTGGGTAGCCTGAAGTTGAGTCTGGACGCCATAAGTTCTATCTCCAGCGTCCCCCATCTGTTGCAGATCTCTGCAAACACCTCGGGATGGAGAGACCATTCCCCCAGATGAAACTATCGTCTGCTGAGAAAGTCCGCTTCTCAGTTTTCCACACCCGGAATGTGGATCGCTGAGAGCGAACAATTGTGAGTCTCTGCCCACTCCAGAATCGGAGATACTTCCCTCATGGCTAGGGAGCTTCTTGTTCCCCCCTGATGGTTTATGTAAGCCACCAAGGTAATGTGGTCCGACTGTAATCTGATAAATCGGGACGACCCCAGGTGGGGCCAAGCCCTCAGAGTGTTGAATATCGCCCGAAGTTCCAGAATATTTATGGGTAGAGTCGACTCCTCTCGAGTTCACTTGCCCTGTGCCCTTCTGGCACCTCAAACAGCTCCCCATCCTGACAGACTTGCGTCCGTCGTCACAATCTCCCAGGATGGCCTCAAGAAGGATGTCCCCTGGGCCAGCTGTCCCGGGCGGATCAACCAAGAGAGGGATTCCCTCACTCGGTTGTCCAGAGAGATCTGTTGGGAAAGATCTGAGTGATCACTGTTCCATTGTATCAATATGCATAACTGAAGAGGTCTGAGATGGAACCTGGCGAAAGGAATGACATCTATGCTGGATACCATGAGCCCAATCACCTCCATACACCTGGCCACAGATAGCCTTAAGGAGGTTTGAAGGGCAAGGCAGCTGGATGCAATCTTGGAACGTCTCTGCTCTGTCAAGAATATCTTCATTGATATGAGATATATTATCTTACCCAGAAACTCCACCATGTTGCTGGGGACCAAATAACTCTTTCCTTCATTTATCTTCCATCCATGGGATCGAAGGAGAAGAAAAGTCCTTGAGTGGTCCTCTGCGAGATTGCAGGACGGAGCCTGAACCAGAATATCGTCCAGATAAGGAGCCACCGCAATAACTCTGGCTCTCGCTACCGCGAGCAGAGCCCCCAGAACCTTCGTAAAGACTCTTGGTGTGGTCGCCAGACTGAATGGTAGGGCAACAAACTGGAAGTGTTGGTCCAGAAACGCAAATCTTAAGAACCCGACGTGGTCCTAGTGGATTGGCACGTGAAGGTAGGTATCCTTCAAGTCTATTGTCGTCATAAATTGCCCCACTTGAACTAGGGGCAGGATCAATCTGATCGTCTCCATTTTGAACGATAGGACCGACAGAAACTTGTTTAAGCACTATAGATCCAGAATTGGGAGGAATGTGCTCTCCTTCTTTGGGACCACGAAAAAGGTTTGAATAGTACCCTAGAACCATTTCCGCTAAAGGTACTAAGACGATTACTCCAAGAGAAGAGAGATCCCTTACGCACTCTAGAAAGCCGTCTCTCTTCTCTGGTCTTGAGGATAGGTTTGACAGGAGAAATCTACCCCTGGGCGAATAAGACCAGAACCCTATCCTGTAACCCTGGGTGATAACCACCAGAACCCAAAGATCCTGTATGCCTCTCATCCAGGCCTCTGCGAACAGAGATAGTCTGCCCCCTATGCGATCCGGCGACGGATCGGGGGCTGCCCCATCATGCCGACTTTGTCTCGGCGGGCTTCTTGCTCTGCTTGGTCTTGTTCCAAGAGTTAGCTGGCTTCCAAGATCCCTTGGACTGCTCGGTCTTCGCAGCAGGCTGCTGGCGTTGAGACTTGTCCGAACGAAAGGGACGAAAAGTAGAGCCCTTGTTCTTCTTATCCTGTGGAAGGAAAGCACCCTTGCCTCCCGTGACCGTGGATATTATTGCGTCCAGGCTGGACCAAAAAGGACTTTCCCCTGAAACGGAAGGGATAGTAATCTAGACTTGGAAGTTATGTCAGTAGACCACGACTTTAACCACAGAGCCCTACGGGCTAAAACAGAGAAACCTGATGTCTTAACATTCAGGCGAATAACCTGCATATTTGCATCAGAGATAAAGGAATTTGCGACCCTTAAGGCCTTAATCTTTTCCTGTATCTCCTCGAGGGGAGTCTCCACATTGACCAGATTCCAACTTTTTATCCATGAGCTCTCTGAACAACAAACTATCCTCAAGGGGAATAGTCGTGCGGTTAGCGAGCATGGAGATCGCTCCATCCACCTTAGGAATAGCCCCCCATAGCTCAAGCTGAGAGTCCGGAACGGGTAAAAGGCTTTTTAAAAGAGGTAGAAGGAGAAAAGGACGAACCTAGTTTCTCCCACTCATTCTTAATAATCGGAACCATCTTCACGGGGACTGTGAAGGTCTGAGGCATCACCCTGTCCCCGTAAATCCTATCTAGTTTAGGGATCAAAGGTTCTTTAGAAAGTTTCGGTTCCGGAACCTCCAACGTACCAAGCACTTCTTTCAGTAAAAAGCGCAAATGCTCCATCTTAAACTTAAAATCTGGCTCCTCCGTAGCCATAGGTCTAGAAGACGCCGATTCCGTCCCAGGAGGTGTCCTCTTTGTCTGATAATCTCTGAGACATCCAATGGAGTAGGTGACCCCTGGGACGGAAAGCTGTGTCTTGCGCTTCGCAGGGTGTGGTTGAGCATGGAAAGCCGCAGAAACCACCTCTTGCAACTGGGCAGCGAAATCATGTGTAATCGTAGATGCATGTGGGGAATGCACCTCGCAGGACGGAGAACCCTCAAAGGTGGACGGCTCAGTAGTACTAAAAATCTTATTCTTCTTAGATATTGTAATTTTATCAAAGCATGTGGAACACAGTTGAGCAGGCAGTTCAACCTGTACCTCCTCACAATCAACACAGGTATTAGATTTAATTAAAGAGGCAGCATCCTCTAACATATCAGAGTCCTCCATAGCTTGCGCCTTTAATATGAACTGAGATAGATTAAATGGCACCTTTATGCACCAATGGCCGGGGCACTCACCACCTCCTATGACCCGGACCACAGAGAAAACAGTACGTCACCCGCAAATGCCGATCAGGAAAGAGGAAGTTGAAGAGGCCACACTAGGTCACATGGAGTGCCATGCAGGACTGCCCCTGCACTATAGAGAAAGAGCGCTAAAAAAGGCTGCACCGATCTTCACCTGAGTGTTCACACGTTGCTAAAGCCTCATCTCACACATGACATAGCATTAACACAATAAAGATATTATGCATAAATCCCCCACCCCCGTTCAATAATCCCCCTTACAGGGATATTAACCCTTGATTCTATCAGATATAAGGAGACACACTGTCACCCTGTCTTCTTGCGTTATCATATGTGTATAAATGAAACGATCTTACCAGAATCTATGCCGTGGAACAGGAACATGGCCCTTTAAGTGTGACAGGTTAGTAGCATCGCTCCTGACATGGACTTAAGAGAATAAAGGCAGGTAGCAAAACTTGTCAACGCTGATTGCCCAGGAGCTGTTAATATAAGTCGGGATGGTTTCGCAGAGACGACACCCTGCATCCCTGCATCTCCGGACTCCAACTTTTATCCATGCTCTCACTGAGAGGCTGACAGGATTACTTAAAACTCCAGTCCCACTTTGAAGACTACTACCCCCCATAAGAGACTACTCCAAATCTTCTGACACTTCTCTGCCAACCTCCTGTGACGAAAGGCAAAGAAAGACTGGGGGATGAGGGGAATGGGGGAGGTATTTAAGCCTTTGGCTGGGGTGCCTTTGCCTCCTCCTGGTGGCCAGGTTCTTATTTCCTACAAGTAATAAATGAAGCAGTGGACTCTCCTCCCATTAAGATGGAAACACTAGCCGTAAACTGCATTGTGGCAAACTGTATGCCAATTCCTAAAATGGTGGTGACGAGTAGGGGTGATGGAGGAAAGAGAGCCGTTTAGAAGTGTCAGGTAGTGATCAGGTGGTGGGAGGTGTCAAGTGGAAGGGTAATCTCTACACTACAGCTAAAATTAACCTTTACAAGTTACCTGTTTACCCCTTCATTGCCAGGAATTTCATAAGTGTGGTAGCACAGCTGCAATTAGTAACCTTCTAATTGCCAAACACAATGGAAAAGCCATGCATGTCTGCTGTTTCTAAACAAACAAAGGGGACTATTTATTTTATGACTGCAGTAGTTGTGTGTAAATAATTTCAGTGAGTAACCCAAACTTTGTGAAGTTAATTTTTTAATATGATCGCATTCGTGGTGAAACAGTAGCATGAAATACCAAAATGAGCCTAGATCAATATATATATATATATATATATATATATATACACACACACACACACACATATATATATATACATATACACACACATATACATATATATATACACACATACATACACACACACATATACACACTCAACAGCCACTTTATTAGTTACACCTATTCAATTGCTTGATAACACAAATTGCTAATCAGCCAATCACATGGCAGCAACTCAATGCATTTAGGCATCTAGACGTGGAGAAGACGACTTGCTCAAACCGAGCATCAGAATGGGGAAGGGGATTTAAGTGACTGATTGTTGGTGCCAGACGGGCTGGTCTGGGTATTTCAAAATTGGTTGATCTACTGGGATTTTCACGCACAACCATCTCTAGGGTTTACAAAGAATTGTGTGAAAAAGAGAAAAACAAATTATGACTTACCAGATAATTTTCTTTCCTTCGATACAGGGAGAGTCCACAGCTGCATTAATTACTTGTGGAAATACAGAACCTGGCCAACAGGAGGGGGCAAAGACACCACAGCCAAAGACTTAAATACTTCCCCCTCTTCCCTCATCCCCAGTCATTCTGCCGAGGGAACAAGGAACAGTAGGAGAAATATCAGGGTGAAAAAAGGTGCCATTAGAAAAACAACATAATTTATGCTTACCTGATAAATTTATTTCTCTTGTGGTGTATCCAGTCCACGGATCATCCATTACTTGTGGGATATTCTCCTTCCCAACAGGAAGTTGCAAGAGGATCACCCACAGCAGAGCTGCTATATAGCTCCTCCCCTAACTGCCATATCCAGTCATTCAACCGAAAACAAGCAGAGAAAGGAGAAACCATAGGGTGCAGTGGTGACTGTAGTTTAAAATAAAAAAAATACCTGCCTTAAAATGACAGGGCGGGCCGTGGACTGGATACACCACAAGCGAAATAAATTTATTAGGTAAGCATAAATTATGTTTTCTCTTGTAAGGTGTATCCAGTCCACGGATCATCCATTACTTGTGGGATACCAATACTAAAGCTAAAGTACATGGATGAAGGGAGGGACAAGGCAGGTACTTAAACGGAAGGTACCACTGCCTGTAAAACCTTTCTCCCAAAAATAGCCTCCGAAGAAGCAAAAGTATCAAATTTGCAGAATTTTGAAAATGTATGAAGCGAAGACCAAGTCGCCGCCTTGCAAATCTGTTCAACAGAATCCTCATTTTTAAAGGCCCATGTGGAAGCCACAGCTCTAGTAGAATGAGCTGTAATCCTTTCAGGAGGCTGCTGGCCAGCAGTCTCATAGGCTAAGCGGATTATGCTTCTTAGACAAAAAGAAAGAGAGGTTGCCAAAGCCTTTTGACCTCTCCTCTGTCCAGAGTAGACAACAAACAAAGCAGATGTTTGACGAAAATCTTTAGTAGCTTGTAAGTAAAACTTTAAAGCACAAACCACGTCCAGATTGTGTAATAGACGTTCCTTCTTTGAAGAAGGATTAGGACACAAGGACGGAACAACAATCTCTTGATTGATATTCTTATTAGATACCACCTTAGGTAAAAACCCAGGTTTGGTACGCAGAACTACCTTATCTGCATGGAAGATCAGATAAGGAGAATCACATTGTAAGGCAGATAACTCGGAAACTCTACGAGCCGAGGAAATAGCTACCAAAAAAAGAACTTTCCAAGATAAAAGTTTGATATCTATGGAATGAAGAGGTTCAAACAGAACCCCCTGAAGAACTTTAAGAACCAAATTTAAGCTCCAAGATGGCGCAACAGGTTTAAACACAGGCTTGATTCTAACTAAAGCCTGACAAAATGCCTGAACGTCTGGAACATCCGCCAGACGCTTGTGCAAAAGAATAGACAGCGCAGAAATCTGTCCCTTTAAGGAACTAGCTGACAATCCTTTTTCCAATCCTTCTTGGAGAAAAGATAATATCCTGGGAATCCTGACCTTACTCCATGAGTAGCCCTTGGATTCACACAAATAAAGATATTTACGTCATATCTTATGATAGATTTTCCTGGTGACAGGCTTTCGTGCCTGAATTAAGGTATCAATTACTGACTCGGAGAAACCACGCTTTGATAAAATCAAGCGTTCAATCTCCAGGCAGTCAGCCTCAGAGAAATTAGATTTGGATGGTTGAAAGGACCTTGAAGTAGAAGGTCCTGTCTCAGCGGCAGAGTCCATGGCGGGAAGGATGACATGTCCACCAGATCTGCATACCAAGTCCTGCGTGGCCACGCAGGCGCTATCAAGATCACTGATGCTCTCTCCTGTTTGATTTTGGCAATCAGACGAGGGAGCAGAGGAAACGGTGGAAACACATAAGCCAGGTTGAAGGACCAAGGCGCTGCTAGAGCATCTATCAGCGTTGCCTTGGGGTCCCTGGACCTGGATCCGTAACAAGGAAGCTTGGCGTTCTGGCGAGACGCCATGAGATCCAGTTCTGGTTTGCCCCAACGATGAATCAATTGTGCAAACACCTCCGGGTGGAGCTCCCCCTCCCCCGGATGAAAAGTCTGTCGACTTAGAAAATCCGCCTCCCAGTTCTCTACACCTGGGATATGGATAGCTGATAGGTGGCAAGAGTGAGTCTCTGCCCAGCGAATTATCTTTGAGACTTCTAACATCGCTAGGGAACTCCTTGTTCCCCCTTGATGGTTGATGTAAGCCACAGTCGTGATGTTGTCCGACTGAAATCTGATGAACCTCAGAGTTGCTAACTGAGGCCAAGCCTGAAGAGCATTGAATATCGCTCTCAGTTCCCAAATATTTATTGGAAGGAGTGACTCCTCCTGAGTCCACGATCCCTGAGCCTTCAGGGAGTTCCAGACTGCACCCCAACCTAGAAGGCTGGCATCTGTCGTTGCAATTGTCCAATCTGGCCTGCGAAAGGTCATACCTTTGGACAGATGGACCCGAGATAGCCAACAGAGAAGAGAATCCCTGGTCTCTTGATCCAGATTTAGTAGAGGGGACAAATCTGTGTAATCCCCATTCCACTGACTGAGCATGCAGAGTTGCAGCGGTCTGAGATGTAGGCGGGCAAACGGAACTATGTTCATTGCCGCTACCATTAAGCCGATTACTTCCATGCACTGAGCCACCGAAGGGCGAGGAATGGAATAAAGAACACGGCAGGAATTTAGAAGTTTTGATAGCCTGGACTCCGTCAGGTAAATTTTCATTTCTACAGAATCTATCAGAGTCCCTAGGAAGGAAACTCTTGTGAGGGGGGATAGAGAACTCTTTTCCTCGTTCACCTTCCACCCATGCGACCTCAGAAATGCCAACACCATGTCCGTATGAGACTTGGCAATTTGGAAGTTTGACTCCTGAATCAGGATATCGTCTAAATAAGGGGCCACTGCTATGCCCCGCGGCCTTAGAACCGCCAGAAGCGACCCCAGAACCTTCGTAAAAATTCTTGGGGCTGTAGCTAACCCAAAGGGAAGAGCTACAAACTGGTAATGCCTGTCTAGGAAGGCAAACCTGAGAAACCAATGATGATCTTTGTGTATCGGAATGTGAAGATAAGCATCCTTTAAATCCACTGTAGTCATGTATTGACCCTCCCGGATCATAGGTAGGATGGTACGAATAGTCTCCATCTTGAATGATGGAAGTCTGAGGAATTTGTTTAAGATCTTTAGATCCAAAATTGGTCTGAAGGTTCCCTCTTTTTTGGGAACCACAAACAGATTTGAGTAAAATCCCTGTCCCTGTTCCGCCTTTGGAACTGGATGCATCACTCCCATAACTAGGAGGTCTTGTACACAGTAAGAATGCCTCTCTCTTTATCTGGTTTGCAGATAATTGTGAAAGGTGAAATCTCCCTTTTGGGGGGGAAGCCTTGAAGTCCAGAAGATATCCCTGGGATATAATTTCCAACGCCCAGGGATCCTGGACATCTCTTGCCCACGCCTGGGCGAAGAGCGAAAGTCTGCCCCCTACTAGATCCGTTACCGGATAGGGGGCCGTTCCTTCATGCTGTCTTAGAGGCAGCAGTAGGCTTTTTGGCCTGCTTACCTTTGTTCCAGGTCTGGTTAGGTCTCCAGACTTGGACTGAGCAAAAGTTCTGTTTGACTGTTTGGCCCTTGATTTGGACCTATCCTGAGGAAGGGCATGACCTTTTCCTCCAGTGATATCAGCAATAATCTCCCTCAAACCAGGCCTGAATAGGGTCTGCCCCTTGAAGGGAAGGTTAAGCAGCTTAAACTTTGAAGTAACGTCAGCTGACCATGATTTAAGTCATAGCGCTCTGCGCGCCTGGATAGCAAAACCAGAATTCTTAGCCGTTAGTTTAGTCAAATGAACAATGGCATCAGAAACAAAAGAATTGGCTAGCTTAAGTGCTCTAAGCTTGTCAAGTATGTCATCCAATGAAGTCGCTACCTGTAAAGCCTCTTCCAGAGACTCAAACCAGAACGCCACAGCAGCAGTGACAGGAGCAATGCATGCAAGGGGCTGTAGGATAAAACCTTGTTGAATAAACATTTTCTTAAGGTAACCCTCTAACGTTTTATCCATTGGATCTAAGAAAGCACAACTGTCCTCGACAGGGATAGTAGTATGCTTTGCTAGAGTAGAAACTGCCTGCCATAAGTCCCGTGTGGTGGCGTCTATTGGAAACATTTTTCTAAAACTAGGAGGGGGAGAGAACGGCACACCTGGTCTATCCTATTCCTTAGTAATAATTTCTGTAAACCTTTTAGGTAATGGAAAAACTTCAGTACACACCGGCACTGCATAGTATTTATCCAGTCTACACAATTTCTCTGGCACTGCAATTGTATCACAGTCATTCAGAGCAGCTAAAACCTCCCTGAGTAACACGCGGAGGTGTTCAAGCTTAAATTTAAATGTAGAGATATCAGAATCAGGTTGCATCATCTTCCCTGAGTCAGAAACATCACCCACAGAAAGAAGCTCTCCTTCTTCAGCTTCTGCATATTGTGAGGCAGTATCAGACATAGCTCTTAAAGCGTCAGTATGCTCTGTATTTCTTCTAACTCCAGAGCTATCTCGCTTTCCTCTAAATTCAGGTAGTCTGGCTAATACCGCTGACAGTGTATTATCCATGACTGCCGCCATGTCTTGTAAAGTAAACGCTATGGGCGCCCTAGATGTACTTGGCGCCATTTGAGCGTGAGTCCCTTGAGTGGGAGTCAAAGGATCTGACACGTGGGGAGAGTTAGTCGGCATAACTTCCCCCTCGTCAGATTCCTCTGGTGATACATTTTTTAAAGACATAATATGATCTTTATTGCTTAAAGTGAAATCAGTACATTTGGTACACATTCTAAGAGGGGGTTCCACCATGGCTTTTAAACATAACAAGGAGTTTCCTCTATGTCAGACATGTTTGTACAGACTAGCAATGAGACTAGCAAGCTTGGAAAACACTTTAAATCAAGTTAACAAGCAAATATAAGAAACGGTACTGTGCCTTTAAGAGAAACAAATTTTGTCAGAATTTGAAAAACAGTGAAAAAAGGCAGTAAATCAAACAAAATTTTTTAAAGTGTGTATACTAAGCTAACAGACCATTGCACCCACTTGCAAATGGATGATTAACCCCTTAGTTAAAAAAACGGATCAAAAAAACGATAGACTTTTTTAACAGTCACACCAAACTGCCACAGCCTTGCTGTGGGCCTACCTTCCCCAACAAACTATTTTGGAAAGCCTAAGAGCCCTTTAGAGATGACCTATAGCATTCAGGGGACTCCTGGAGGAAGCTGGATGTCTCAGTCTGTAAAATTTACTGCGAAAAAAAGCGCTAAATTAGGCCACTCCCACTCATAGTAACACAGTGGAAAGCCTCAGGAAACTGTTTCTAGGCAAATTTAAGCCAGCCATGTGGAAAAAACTAGGCCCCAATAAAGTTTTATCACCAAAGTATATATAAAAACGTTTAAACATGCCAGCAAACGTTTTATATTGTAAATATAAAAGAGTATTACCCCAGAAAGTAAGCATGATACCAGTCGCTATTAAATCACTGTATTCAGGCTTACCTTACATAAATTTGGTATCAGCAGCATTTTCTAGCATTCACATCTAGAAAAAATCTTAACTGCACATACCTCATAGCAGGATAACATGCACGCCATTCCCCCGCTGAAGTTATCTCTCTCTTCAGTCATGTGTGAGAACAGCAATGGATCTTAGATGAATCAACCTGTGATTTATATGATCTTAGCAGGTTAACTATTTTTCTGCCTGGAACAAAATAGTACAACTCCGGTACCATTTAAAAATAACAAACTTTTGATTGAAGCAAGATAACAGCTACATTTCACCACTCTCCTCTTACTACCTCCATGCTTGTTGAGAGTTGCAAGAGAATGACTGGATATGGCAGTTAGGGGAGGAGCTATATAGCAGCTCTGCTGTGGGTGATCCTCTTGCAATTTCCTGTTGGGAAGGAGAATATCCCACAAGTAATAGATGATCCGTGGACTGGATACACCTTACAAGACAAAAAACCTAAATTTAGGGCCGCCCACCAGAGTGCACGGGTGGGAGCTGTGGACTCTCCCTGTATCGAAGGAAAGGAAATTATCTGGTAAGTCATAATTTATGTTTTCCTTCTAAATACAGGGAGAGTCCACAGCTGCAAAATTATACCCAAGCTACCGGGGACACTGAATGCTAATGGGAGGGTACAAATAAGAGGCACCACAGCCTGCAAGAAAACCAAACTCCCGAAGGCTTCCTGATAGAAGCAAAAAATAAAAATAAAAATATAAGGAGGACCAAGCAGCCGACCAACAACCAGAACCATAGGACCCAAAAAGATGTCACTGCACTCGAACCGAGCCATAAACCACTGCGAAACACACTCCTCCACTAATAAGGAGGAAGTTAATCAGCCTCCAAACCTTGCACTCCCCGGATGGAGAACAAAGTCAAAACCGACTACTCTGGTGAAGTTTGACAGAACCTCAAGGAGAGATTCCCCAAGAAAAGAAGAACCTCTTCCCATTTGAACAATGGATACGACCATCTTGGGGATAAAAAACTTGGATAGCCCTATTAAAGGGAAGACCACAATAAAGAAAAACGTGTTACAAATTGCAACACAGGAACCTATGACACGTAGAAAAAACAACCTACAAACGAAAGAGGCCCTTGAATAAGATTCAAAGATCACCTCCTGAACAGGTACAAAGGAAACCCGATGTAACTCCTAAAGGAAGAACCAACCCCAAACGGAGCAAGAAATAGACTTGCCAGCCCTGCCGCAGGCAGTGCCCTAGCAAACACAACTGAACACCTAGAAGATCAATCAATCTCTGGAACTGGAGCACAAACAGATAGAGAAACTGCTTGTGAAAGAACATACCAGTGAAATGAACCACAGCTGGTATCGAACTGCAACCTCCGCATGCCAGGCAGCTAAGTCAACCAACAGGCTATCCTGGCAGGCTGCCCCTTCGAACAAGAACTATCTAGACAAGCCCTTCACCAGCTCATTCCAGAGGGGAAGAAGAGAACTCCAGGATCCAGAAGAAGACCTGGATAAGCTAGCTCCTTCCGACAAAAAGAGATGGAGTTCTCCACGCCTAAAAAAGGTGACGAGGAACCAGGTACGAGCTGAAGTAAAGGACCGAACCCTTCAGACAAAACCTCAGCTAGGTCCAAGCGACCCCTCGCAACACGCCCCGGAAGAAAAGATCCCAGACGCAGAGAGACTCTGATCCCTGCAACAAGGGAACTCTCCTGACAGCGAGCTTTCAAACGTAATTTCGAACCCACGGACAAAAATGGAGCAACAGACTCACAGACACCCACTCCAAATAGTATTGAGCCAACTTTGAAAAAGAGTGACATGGCGAAAAGAAGAAGGTTAAAATAGACCCTGGGAGATAAAGATAAAAATCTGCAACACCGGAAAAGCTGGACTGAACACTGGAGAACAAGTCCCCAACCAGTAAACCACAAAGACTCTAGACAGAGTCAAGAACCCAAGCCACGTCGAAGACTCGGGCTAGGCTGAATTCACACAGCGCCAACTAAGGCCTGAAGGTGAAATGGAGGGTAGAAACCGATGAAGTGATTTAACTTCGTAAGATTTAAAGCAATGAGCCTTTCTGGCTGAAAGACCAAACCGCATCCCAAGGATCCAATCGGGTGTCAAACACCAGAACTCAGGTCTAAGTCCACCTCTGGGGATGGAACCTGCAGGAAGCAAATCTCCCAAAAAAGTCTACTAGAAAACGCTGGAAAAACCAGAAAAGCCAAGACTCGGGAGCCACCGCACCACCCAGAAATAGGCTACTGCCATATTAAACTCCAGATCCCAAAACTGAGGACCGAAGCGAGGTTCCGGAAGAAACAACGGTTCCTGAGAACCGGACCTGCTTTAACAAGCATGATTCAAATGAACATCCAGCGAAAGCCACCGGATCCGAATCATCAACCTTCGAGTTCCACATAGAAAACTACCAGACTACACTGGACTGCTTTAGACAGGAAAGATAACCTTCTTCCTAAATCCAGGTAGAGAAAACTGTATTCTCTCTGAATAAAGGATCAAAAAAGCTCTGCTTAAAGATCATTGGACCCAGAGGGACGAGAAAAAACCCTCCCCTAATTGGGCCATTTACCCACAGTGTCTGACACTGCGAAGAGTACCGGGACAAGAACTCCAAAAGTCCCCAAGTCCAGGAAAAAAGGGAGTGAAAAGCTCAACTCCGGCCTCTAGGACCCCCAGACCCATATGATCCAGCATCAAGTGCCCATCCAGAAGAACCTAAGACAGGTCCTGCTTGTCCTTCAGTATAGAAGGGCCCACTCTGCCCGGACCACAATAATAAGAAAAGGCTCCTTCTCTATATTAGAAGGGAATAACAGACTGAACTATTACCCAAAACAGGTCCTGTCCGTCATCAAGAGTACAACACGTCAGTCATAAAACTAAAAACTTAGGTTCCAGCAGTGCTAGGAACTGAAAATAAAAAGATATAAAAAACAAGCTCTGAGGCTTAAACTTTCCCATCTAGAAAATCGAGGGAACATCACCCCGGGACCAGAGATCTAGAAGCTTCCATAGGAAGACATCCATCTCAACCACCAAAGTCGATATAACCAGAAACAATCCCAGTGACGAAACCTCCAAAAGAGTTTCCACAAGCACCCTGAGCTCTTACAACAAAAACTATCCGAGACGGATTTGAAAAGAAAATGGTTAACCAAAAAGACAGCAAAAGGGTGTGCAAAACGAACAGGTCCTGTGTATATCACAAACCCCCCCATACAGCTTGCGACTGGGATTCTATAACTATATACATTGAGACGATAAAGGAGAGGATCCAACCCTCTCCACTCATCTAATCAAGATCGTTATCTGATATAGAGGTCTGAGATCCACCTGACTGATCAGGACTGGGAACCTCTAACATTGCGAAAATCTCCCAAAGGAGTAAACGTAGGCATGCCACTCCAAGTCTAAAAGCCAAATCCTCCCCAGACGGAGGAATCAAATCAGGCGATTCTGACCTCGGAGGTTCTACCTCTGAAGCCTCAGAGGGAACCGCACCCCCAGAAGACAGATCTGGCACAATCGTCATTTTACACAACGGCCCATGCGTAGAAGAGCACGGATTAACCCTTCGCTTCGTAGGCAGAAGAGGCAAACTCGCTAAAGCCATGTGAAAATGCGCAGTAACCTCCGGTGGAAAAAAAGTAGTCCTCACAACATACGCAGGTATCACAATCTGTATCAGAGGAATCCTCTAGAATATCAGACACCTCCATAATTTTAATTAAGAGTTTTATAAAAAATAAAAATAAACTGGCACCTATACCCCCAATGGCTGGGGTACTCACCACCTCCTATGACCCAGACAGGTAGAGAAATTAACTTTTCTCCGCAGCCACTCGATCAGGAATTGGAAATGGAAACCAAGACATGACTACACCCAGTCACATGGTGCCTAATGCAGGACCGCGCATGCTATGAAAAGCGTGCCAGCTAATAAAACTGCGCAGCTCTGTAACCTGTATGTTCCGTATCAGCCTAAGAGCCTAAAATGTCTCCTTACACATACGCAGTCAAAAATCCCATAAACATGATTTAAAAGACCCCACTGTTCAATAATCCCCCTCAGGAGATATTAACATTTGATTCCATAAAGATAAAGGAGTCCCATTGAGACCCTGTCTTCTATCGTTAACATGTGTGTATAAAATGAAACAATATTACCAGAATCCAATCAGTGGAACAGCAACACGGTTCTTCAAGTTTGACAGATAGTAGCAGCGCCTCTGACATGAACTTGAGTGAAGAAAGCAAGCAGCGAAATTCGTCAACGCTGATTGCTTATAGGAGCTGTTAATCTGAGTCTGGATGGTTTCGCAGAAAGACTCTACCTGCATCTCCAGACTCTAACTTTCATCAATGCTCTCACTGAGAGGCTGACAAGACTACTTAAAACTCCAGTTTGATCCTGAAAGGCAGGTACCCCTCATAAAGGAACTACTCCGAAAAAACTTCTGACACTTCTCTGTCAACCTCCTGTGACGAAAGGCAAAGAATGACTGGGGGATGAGGGAAGTGGGGGAGGTATTTAAGCCTTTGGCTGGGGTGTCTTTGCCTCCTCCTGGTGGCCAGGTTCTGTATTCCCACAAGTAATGAATGCAGCTGTGGACTCTCCCTGTATTTAGAAGGAAATATCCAGTGACTGGCAGTTGGATTTTTTATGTCAGAGGAGTATGGGCAGACTGGTTTGAGATGACAGAAAGGTAACGCACAACACACTAAACCTTGAAGCAGATGGGCTACAGCAGCAGATGGGCTAAAGCAGCAGAAGACCACAACGGGTGCCACTCCTGTCAGCTAAGAACAGGAAACTGAGGCTACAATTCGCACAGGCTCAACAAAATTGGACAATAGAAGATTGGAAAAAACATATTTTATGCTTACTTGATAAATGTATTTCATGGAGGCGGAGCCTGGTGGAGCCAAGAAATGGCTGCATAAGTGAGGAGCTCCAGGCAGTACAAAGTTTGCAAAGGCTTGCAAGATTTCAGGGAGAGAGTTAGAGAAGCTGTGAGGCACCAAAATAAAAACCGGAATGCAAGAGTCACCTATTGTGCCTAAGAGGGGGCAGAAGTGAACGGTAACGCTTAACTACAGAAGCGTGTTAGATGGAGACGCACAGTGTGAGGAGCGGAGAGTAATGTCGGCAGCCCACGTGGAGTGACAGAAGGCGCTGTAAGTCCGAAAAGAGGTAAAGCAGAGGGGGAAAAACTGCAGTAAAGGCATTGATAGCCTTGCGGTACCAGCGACTTAGAAATGTGAGAGCTTTTACTCATAAGGCGCAAATAAACAATATAAAAGTGGCGCCATTGTAATGTGAGGGGACAAGCAGGAGAGAGGCATTAAGCCTCAGGCCCCAGAACACAAGCAGATTATAGGCAGCCTCAGAAAACGCCACCTTTGTAAGCTAACATTGCAAGATGAAAGGGAGCAGAAAACGTGGCAGGGGTTGTGTAGAAAAATATGTATGCAGCACATAGGTGTTATTAAGCTGTGGACTTTTATAATTTTAACCTCATAAAGAAGGAGGGTACCTGAGAAGTATGTAATGTCAGAGACAGTCCTAAAATAAAAATCACGAAGCTTGTCAGACAGGAACAAAGGGTTTTAAAGGAATAAAGAGTACTACAAGTGGAATCAAATAAAAATCAGGAAGGGTGAACTTACTAACGGTGGGGGAATATCACTATGGCGGCTAAAAGGAATACAAAGGCCACGCCGTTAGGCAAGCAAACTACAGCTCCCATATTCTTTAAAGCAGGTAGAGGGGAGAGATCCCCAGAGCAACTCTCACCAAGCTCTGATGGGGGGCAGGAGGATATAATAGGGGTCGCATCAGAAACACATACTCAAGCCCCTCTAACGAGAGCAGACTTAGATCATCTGGTGTCAAAACAGGACATTTCCATTAATTTTGAGAAATTACTTGAGAAAATGGAAACGTTACAAAACACAGTCACAAGTAGCCTGAATGATTTTAAACAAGAGATGGGAGAACTTGGTTCCAGAATTAACTCTCTTGAAGAGAATGGAGATGCGTTGGCAGACGGCCTTAATGAAATTGTAAATCAGTCAAATGCCCATCGACAAGATATAGACGAGATCTATGATAAGTTAGAGGATTTGGAGAATAGGAGTCGCCGCAATAATATAAGGTTAAAAGGCGTACCAGAATCAGTGACTCCCAAAGAATTGAACACGTATCTGACCACCTTGTTCCATGGAATAACGGGTAACGAGGATGAAAATAAGTTTCAGATGGAAAGAGCTCATAGAGCATTACGGCCTAAGCCTAAGGGTGAGGAACCACCGCGAGACATAATTATCAAAATGCTCAAATATCAAGAAAAGGAAGAAATTTTGACTGCAGCAAGGAGAAATCCTACATTTAAACATCAGGGAAATGTGGTGCAGTTTTTACAGGACTTATGTTTAAAGACTTTGCAGAGAAGGGGTGCACTTAGGCCCCTTACCTCGCAATTAAGGAAGGCCCAAATACCATACAGATGGGGCTTCCCGTTTGCTTTGCATATAACTTGGGAGAATAAATTGATGTCCATCAAAGAGCCGGAGGAAATGGCTGATATATGCAGAAAGATGAAACTAGATATTCCAGATCTCCCTCAACAACACGCTGCAGCAAGAAAAGAGGAGAGGGATAGACCTCCTTTTCAGAGAAAATGAGAGAAAATGGGCCAAAATGCCGGAAAAGAAACGGAAAACTTGAGTCCCTCGAGAGCACCTTCAAAAGAGAAATTGAGGGAGAGAAGAAGACTGCGATTCAGGAAAAGACGGGGGTATCCCGAACCCCCCTTAATTTTTTTTTCTCTTCTTTTTGTTTGGAGGGTTAACAATGTTCCACACCTAGGAGGAGAATTGTTAGAAATCCAAGGACATTGCCAATCATCAGACAGATGAGTATAAGTTTTTATTGTTCAAAATGTTAAGCTTTGTGTATTATACATTAATGATAGGGATGATGTTTGTTTTATTGTGCCCTTACTACACTTTAAAAATATAGTGCACACTTCATGGACAGTTGCAAAAGAACTGGTCACACACGGAGTGGATAGAAACTATAAAAGACACTAATTTAAATCATTGTGTGCTGAAATCATTAGAAGCTTCTAAAGACTTTGGTGGCCGCCAATGTGCTTCTAGTAGGAGGTGACCAAGCGTATTTTATGCAGGTTAAATGTGTTGCCCTATATAATCTGTAGAAACTTTAGCGGACAGAAATACTAGCCTTAAATATTATTAAGTATGGTTTTAAATAAGTTGTATTTGTACTGCCTGTTTAGGTAACTATAATGTACTATGTTGGTATTAACGGGAATGTTACTGTTTATTTGTTATGTTTGGGGATGTTAATGAGAGTTTGTTACCAGGGGGTGCCCTTTAGGAAAAGAGGGGAGACAGGGAAGGTGAGGAAGACAAGAGGTGAAGCTAGAACAGGGACAAATGAGGAGGGACAGGGCTCTTTCTATACACTAGACATTTATTCACAAGCAAGGGATGGAAGATGGGGGGGAAGGGAGTTACAGAGTGACAATGGCAAATAATTTGGTGCTCCTCTCGCATAATGCGAGAGGTCTCAATACAGACGTTAAAAGAAAGACAGCCATGTCACAGTACTTGAAAGCTAAAGCTAAGATAATTTTTTTTACAAGAGACGCATTTTGTAAAATCAAATATCCCCAAATTTTGGTCGCATCATTTTCCATCCCATTTCCATGCTACGGCAGATACCAAAAAAAGGGGGGTATCAATCTTGATACATAGAACATTAGATTTTGAATTGGATAAGGTGATCAGAGATAATGAGGGGCGCTATGTGGTAGTTCAGGGAACAATACAGGGTACGAAGGTGACATTATGCAATGTGTACGCTCCGAATGAGTCGCAGAACCTGTTTTTCACGAAGCTCTCTGCAATGCTTACACAATGGTCACAGACCAGATTAATAGTAGCTGGGGACTTCAATGTTAATGTGTCATCTTTTGGGGGATCAGAGGTAATACAAATATCTAACAAACAACACAGAGACAATAGTGTAGTGAAATCAATTCGGGGGTCAACACATGACTACACCTTCTCAACACATGACTCAACACATGACTACACCTTCTACTCACCAGCCCATAAGACATACACGACACTCGATTACATATTCGTTAGTCAAATTTTAGTGCCAAATTTGGTGACTTCACAAACTCAAACGTGTGTGTGGTCTGACCATTCCATTATATATCTGGAAGTTACGGGTTTGGTACACTTCTCTAGACAAAGATCATGGACATATAATCCGACCCTACTAAAAGACCCTGAGATATTTAATAGGATACAAAGGGCACTGGCTGAATATTGGGAAATAAATGAAAGGTCAGTTGACAACCCGTTAGTGGCATGGGCAGCTCATAAGGCAGTAATGAGGGGACTGTTGATTAAGGAGAAGGCATTACAGACCAAGAAAATGACGGCACTGGCTACAACATTAGTGAGGGAGGTAGAACAATTGGAGAAAGAACACCAACGTACATTATCGGAAAGGGTATATAAGAGTCTGGTATTAAAAAGAAAGGAACTAGCTACATTATTAAATGATGTATCAGTAAGAGCGGCTATGAGGCTAAAAGCCCATTACTTTGTGATTGCAAACAAACCGACCGATATCTAGCACATAAATTGAGGGAGAGGAATAAGTTCTTCTCAATACCCAAGTTAGTCACGCCAAAAGGGGAGATGACAACAAACCCACAAGAAATAGCAGATAGTTTCGCTCAGTATTATGAACATTTATATGATGGGAACAAAGTTAAGGGGGACAACATAGAAACCAAGATAAAGGCATTTCTAGACAGAGCCAATTTAAAAACTATATCGGAGGCAGATTTAGAGAACCTGAATTCTAAGATTACCATAGGTGAAGTAGCGGGAGTAATTAAAGATTTAAAAGTAGGTAAGGCGGCAGGCCCTGACGGGTTGGTAGGTGAATATTACAAGGTATTTAAAAAAGAACTGATGCACCACCTAACAAACGTATGTAATGGGATTTTGGAGGGTAGGAATATGCCTGGGGAGATGTTCCGAGCAAAGATAATTGTGATACCCAAAAGCGGGAAGAATGTAAAATTGTGTCAGAATTATAGGCCTATCTCCCTGATAAATCATGATATTAAAATTTTCGCCAAGATAATGGCTAACAGATTGAAAAGGATTTTGCCTGCATTGATTCATCAAGATCAAGTGGGTTTTGTCCAAGATAGGGAAGCGCCGGATAATGTTAGAAGAACGCTTACTTTGCTAGATTATTTGAAGGCAACAGATTTGGCTAAACAAAGCATCCTGTGGCTTCTATAGATGCGGAAGAGCAGGTTGTACTTGTTGTGAACATATAGACAAAAATAATAAAAACTTTGGAGAAGAAGGAAATGAATTTGCATTTAAAATTAAAGACCTAATGAATTGCAAAACCAAGTACGTAGTGTATATGTTGAAATGTACATGTAATAGGCTTTACATAGGACGTACTAAACGCCCCGTGAAGATAAGGTTTAGTGAACATTTGAGGAACATAGAAAATGGGTTGACGACACATGAGTTGTCGGCTCATTTTCCTGAAGTACACAATAAAGATAGGACAGGGCTAAGTATTAGGGCTATTGAATGTGTAAAGAATGAGATTGGGGGGGGGGGGGGGGGGAATAAGTTGCTCAAACTCAGGCAATGTGAGACCTACTGGATCCACAAGTTGGGAACTATGGAACCAGTGGGTCTCAATAGAGACATTGATCTAGCAGCATTTATAGAAGAATAGTGGATATGCATATTAATCAACTATGAGGAATTAATTGTTTGAAGCCTTTTAACATTTATGAAATGATCATTTTTCTGAATAATTATTTTTTTTTAGTAATAATATTTTGATAATGTATTTAATGATGGTAATGTATCAGGTTTTAACAATTAAAAAAGTAGTGAATGCATTTTTTAAATTTTAATTTATATTTAAATTATATTTTTACATATATCTTCATATATGTTTATTTATTATTGTTTAGATTGTTTGCATGATATTTGAGTATCTATCAAATCTATCTATCTATATATATATATATATATGAATTGGTATTTCATATTCCTTGTGTGAGTTTATTATTGTATTATTTTAATGTGTTTGTATACAAATTAATTTATGTCTAGATATAAGTAGGTAATGTTTGTTTTAAGGATTAAACAAATTTTCAAACATGGACAAAGTTAATTAACCGCATACATAGAATAAAGACTTTCATCATATTCCCCTGCATAAGCTGATGTGACAGGTTATGGGATTGCTGAACCGCACTATTGTCTACAGGAGTCACAGTATAAAAAGGGGAATACAAGGAGTGGGCATAAGCCTCTGACGAAGCGGGAGGAGTCCCGCGAAACGCGTAAAGCCATGCCCACACGTTGAGTTACGTTGTAATCCCTCTAGGTCAGGAGAATCCGTTGCCAGCTACACGGGTTGACCTACCGCATGAGGGAAACTTTTGTTTGAAGGACTGTAACCAATATCCTGTATCCTGACTTCCTGCAAGCAATACTGAGACTGGACGGTCACAGCCAGGTTAGCCAGGAGGGAGAAACAGGACATTGTGAGATTGTATAGCATAATTTATACAATACGCTGTCACATACCTCATACTGTTTGAGGGTTTGTTTGTGAGCTTGTTTTTTGTTATTAATAAATTGTTATTTTTATCCAGACATACTGCACTATGATTTTTTCTCTGTTTTCTTCCTTGCGCTCCATGTTTTTCTTTTTTTAGTTTCTACCTCATCGCTATCACACCAGTGATTTAGAAGGAGCTGTATAAGGAAAAAGAGAATCACTTTTACTTTTGGACATTGCTACATAAGCATTTAAAGAGACACTACCTGCAATAAAGTAGGAAGATTTTCCTTATCACTTATCCATTTTAAATTGTATCGCATGTTTTAATACCATTGGAATTTATCTGCATTTTATATATGCTTGTATGTTTTGAAATATTTTTAAGATTTTGCTTATTCAGTAGCTTTCTAGGATATACGTGTTTGGCGCTTTCAAAGTGTTTGTTTAAATGTTAGAAGAACGCTTACTTTGCTAGATTATTTGAAGGCAACAGAAACTCCAGCTCTACTCCTGTCACTAGACGCGGAAAAAGGGTAGACTGGAAGTTCATGTTTCAAGTCCTAACGGTCATGGGCTTCAACGGGGCATTTATGCAAGCATTGGGAAGTATTTATTCAAATCCGACGGCGGTGGTGGGGGCAGCGGGATATTTATCAAGACACATAGAAATCAAGAATGGGACACGGCAGGGCTGCCCGTTGTCGCCGTTGATATTCGCAATCTGTATAGAGCCGCTAGCAGCGAGTATCAGGAACGTGAGGGAAATTGCGGGAGTACAGATAAGGGCCTCCGAGTATAAAGTGATGCTATTTGCGGATGACGTCTTACTGACAATCACTAAGCCACTAAGCTCCCTACCTATATAAGGTATTGGAAGAATACTCGGAGGTTTCGGGCTACAAAATAAATTCCGACAAATGCGAGGCACTTGCGATTAATTTACCTTCACATGCCAAGAAAACAATTGAATTAAATTTTGCACTCACCTGGGCGAATAGCCATATCACATATTTGGGGGTCAAGATAGGAGATAATGTGGCGGATTTATATAAATTAAATTACATCCCAATAATTAATGCGATCAGAAATGATCTTCAGAGATGGAGAAAATGTAATTTTTCATGGTATGGTAGACTGGTGTCCATAAAAATGAATGTGCTTCCAAGACTAAATGTATATGTTTAGGGCTGTACTGATTAGCATACCTTTGCCAGACCTAGTAACATTACAAGCTGAGGTGCTGACATTTTTGAGAGGGGATGGGAGACCGAGAATAGCCTCTAAGTTGTTAACACAGCACAGACAAGTGGGGGTAGTGGGAGCCCCAAACGTAGTAGAGTACTACCAAGCCGCTAGGTTGGCACAGACAGTTATACTGGGAAAACAATCCAACCAGTTGGTGTGGCCGCAGGTAGAGGCGGAGATAATGGATAGCTCAAGAGTGGCAGATATTCTATGGGAACCTGAGGGATGTATGAAGTCGGGGGAATATAGGTCACCTATAACATCAGAGGCAGTAAGGATGTGGGAGAAAATTACGACAAAGATGGGTATGAGTGGCCTGAATCTGTTCTAAGACCGGTTAGATTTTTACTTCTAAAGGATTTAAGGAAAACAGTAGACAAATGGGCAAACAAGGGGTTGTACAGAGTGGCAGACTTTCTGACAGGTACTAAAATGCTTACGTTTAACTCGATTAGAGACCAAATACTACCAGAACAGTTACATTGGTTTATGTATCTACAAATCAGCTCAGCCATAGCAGCATACATGTCCCATAAACAAGACCAGCAGCTAACAGAACTGGAGAGAATGATAATGAGCCCTAATAGAGGAAAAAAATTGATTTCTAGGATATATGTCTTAATTCAAAAGGCTAAACGTGAAACCGAATTAATAATGACAGAAAAGAGGGAAAGGGATACAATGGACCAGTGGGGGGCGGAGGAGTGGAATGAATTGATGCTGAACTCTTATAAAGGCCTGATTAGCGCAGACATGAGGGAAAATTGCATAAAGGTAATGTTTAGATGGTACTTGACACCAGAGAGGACTGCTCACTTTTCCACAGGATTGAATGGTGAGTGTTACAGGGGTTGTAGAGAAAGGGGCACATACAAACATATGTGGTGGGAGTGTCGAGAAGTCCAACCTCTGTGGGGGAAACTATCCAAACTAATAAGCAAAATGTTGGAGGAGAGAGTGAATCTCACTATGACACAGGCTTTATTACACGGAAAGGTGGAGCCATTTAACATGGCAATTAATAGATTTATTAGAATATTATGCACGTGTTTAAGAATATGTATAGCCAGACATTGGAAGGTGGGAGCACCTTCATGGCAGGAAGTGGTAGGGAAAATCAAGGAGACGTACACACTGTCAGAATTAGCTGCACGGTCACAGGGTCAGCCAGATCAGTTTCAGAAAACTTGGTTCTATTGGATGTTAAGGGCTGGGAGCTACTTGGAAGAAATGGGAAAAGCATAACAAGCTGTTTGATTATCAGAATGGACCTGGGTCATGGTCGGGAGATTTTTTTTTTTTCCCTTTTGTTTTTCTTTCTCACATAAGAGGGAAAAGAGGAGATAAGGGGGCATGGTTACCCCGAGAGGCCTTTTGGGTCTGTGAGAATAAGAATGGCACCTTCTGGTAGGGAGGGGGGGTATCAGTGGGTGGGAGGGGTAGGAGGGAGAGTTAATACAGGATCGCAACTACAAGTACATGGAGGAAGGGGTTTATGCAGGATATCAGATGCATGAAAATATAATGTTATGAAACTTATGTAACCTGTAACCTTGACAAGTTTTATATAGTAGCAACTATTATAAGTAACTTTATGTACAAAAGGAGCAATGCGAAGATTGTTGTATTGTTTTATTATTGTAGTAACCAAATAAAAAATATTTCAACATAAATGTATTTCATTCCGGATATGGTGAGTCCACGGAATCATCACGTACTAATAGGAATCAATACCAAAGCTAGAGGACACAGATAAGGGAGGGACAAGACAAGTAGACCTAAACAGAAGGCACCACCGCTTGAAGAACCCTTCTCCCAAAAGAAGCCTCAGCTGAGGCAAAAGTATCAAATTTATAAAACTTTGAAAAAGTATGCAAAGAGGACCAAATTGCAGCCTTGCAAAACTGTTCCACAGAAGCTTCATTTTTAAATGTCCAGGAAGAAGAAACAGCCCTCGTGGAATGAGCAGTGATTCTCTCAGGAGGTTGCTGTCCAGCAGTCTCATAGATCAAACGAATAATACTCCTTAGCCAAAGAGAAGTAGCCGTAGCTTTCTGACTCTTGCGCTTCCCAGAAAAACAAACAAAGCAGAAGACTGACGAAAGTCCTTCGTCATCTGAAGCTGGAACTTCAATGCATTCACAACATCTAGGTTGTGCAATAAATGCTCCTTAGAAGAAGAATTAGGATACAAAGAAGAAACCACAATCTCCTGATAAATATTCTTGATTGAAACAACCTTAAGTAGGAAACCTAATTTAGTACATAAAACCACCTTATCAGAATGAAAAGTAAGATAAGGAGAATCAAACTGCAGAGCCGAGAGTTCCGAAACTCTCCTAGCAGAAGAAATAGCAACAAGAAACAAAACCTTCCAAGATAACATCTTGATATCTAAGGAATGCATAGGTTCAAACAGAGCCCGCTGTAAAACTCTAAGAACAAGGTTAAGACTCCAGGGAGGAGTAACGGGCTTAAACACAGGCCTAATCCTAACCAAAGCCTGACAAAAAGATTGCACGTCTGGCGCATCCGCCAAACGCTTATGCAACAAAATATACAACGTAGAAATCTGACTTTTCAGAGTACTAGCTGACAAACCCTTCTCCAGACCCTCCTGGAGAAAAGACAAAATCCTAGGAATCCTGACTCTACTCCAAGAGTAGCCTCTGGATTCACACCAATACAGATATTTACGCCATATCTTATAGTAAATCTTTCTTGTCACAGGCTTACGGGCCTGAATCATGGTCTCAATGACCGACTCTGAAAACCCACGCTTAGATAAAATCAAGCGTTCAATCTCCAAGCAGTCAGCTTCAGAGAAACGAGGTTTGGATGAAAAAAAGGACCCTGAAGTAGAAGGTCCTTCCTCAGAGGGAGTCTCCAAGGAGGTAGAGACGTCATTTCCACTAGATCTTCATACCAGATCCTGCGAGGCCACGCTGGCGCTATGAGAATCACCAACACCCTCTAATGCTTGATCCGAGCAATGACTCTTGGCAGGAGAGCGAAAGGAGGAAATATGTATGCTAGACTGAAATTCCAAGTAACCCGCCAGAGCATCTATCAAGAAAGCCTGTGGAGCCCTTGACCTCGAGCCCTACCTCAGAAGCTTAGCATTATGCAGAGAAGCCATGAGATCCAGTTCTGGCTGCCCCCAATTGAGGATTAAACTGGAAAATACTTCCGGATGGAGTTCCCACATTCCCCGGATTAAAGGTCTGTTGGCTCAGAAAATCCGCCTCCCAATTGTCCACTCCTGGGATGTGGATCTCAGAAAGAAAAGTTGTGAGACTCCCCACACTGGATTAATCGGGCCAACTCTGACATGGCCAAGGAACCCCTGGTGGTTGATGTACGCCACCGAAGTGAAGTTGTCCGACTGGAACCTGATAAACCGGGCTAAGGCTAGCTGAGGCCAGGCCAGTAGAGCATTGAAAATCGCTCACAGTTCTAGAATGTTTATAGAGAGAACCGGTTTCTCCCGAGTCTAAAGACCCTGAGTCTTCAATGACCCACAAATTGCTCCCCAACCTAGAAGGCTGGCATCGATGGTCACGATCAACCAGGAAGGTCTGCGAAAGCAAGTTCCCTGGGAGAGGTGATCCTGAGACAACCACCACAGAAGAGAGTCCCTTGTCGCCTGATCCAGAACTATTTGAGGAGACAGATCTGCATAGTCCCCATTCAATTGCCTTAACATGCATAACTGCAGAGGTCTGAGATGGAACCGAGCAAACGGAATGATGTTCATGGAAGCTACCATCAGACCAATTACCTCCATACATAGAGCCACTGAAGGCGAAGAGAGGACTGAAGGACAAGACAAGAGTCGAAGATCTTTGTTTTTCTGACCTCTGTCAGAAATATATTCATTAGTAGGGAGTCTATTATGACCTAAAAACACTACTCTTGTGGCTGGAATTAGAGAACTCTTTCCCAGATTTACCTTCCAACCATGGGATCGAAGAAAAGACAACAAGATCCCTGTTTGAAAGTTTGCTTGTTGAAAAGATGGCGTCTGAACCAGAATGTAGTCCAGATAAGGCGCAACAGCAATGCCCAAGACCGGATCACTGCCAAAAGAGCCCCCAGGACCTTTGAGAAAATTCTGGGAGCTGTGGCAATGCCGAAAGGAAGAGCCACAAACTGGAAATGATTGTCTAAGAAAGCAAACCTTAGAAACTTGTGATGAACCCGGTGAATAGGAAAATGAAGGTACACATCCTTTAAGTCTATGGTTGTCATAAACTGACCCTCTTGAATCAAAGGAAGAATGGAACGTATAGTCTGCATCTTGAAGGACAGTACACTGAGGAACTTGTTTAAACACTTTAGGTCTAAAATATGTCTGAATGTCCCCTCTTTCTTGGAAACCACAAACAGATTTGAATAAAATCCCAGACCCTGTTCCTGCAGAGGAACTGGAACTATAACTCTCAGGGCAAAAAGATCCTTGATGCAATTTAAGAACGCCTCTCTCTTTATCTGGTCTACAGATAATCTTGAGAGAAGAAACCTACCTCTGGGAGGAAAAGTCGTGAATTCTATCTTGTACCCCTGAGATACAATTTCCACGGCCCACAGGTCTGGGACATCTCATATCCAAGCCTGAGCAAATTGAGAAAGCCTGCCCCCTACTAGATCCGTTACTGGATCGGGGGCCGACCCTTCATGCTGACTTGGAGAAAGCCGCAGGCTTCTTAGACTGTTTCCCCTTGTTCCAAGACTGACCAGACTTCCAGGAAGACTTGGATAGTTTCCTGCTTGAAAGAGGAAGCGGGGGGTTTACCTTTAAAGATATGAAAGAAATGGAAATTACTCTGACGCCCTTTCTGCTTACTCTTCTTATACTGGGGAAGAAAAAATCCCTTTCCTCCTGTGATATCTGAAAAAATTCAGCCAAACCAGGCACAAACAAGGTCTTACCCTTGTAGGGAATAGCTAATAACTTAGATTTAGAAGAAACATCTGCAGACCAGGATTTTAACCAAAGGGCTCTGTGAGCTAGAACCGCAAAACCAGACATATTTGCTCTCAGTTTAATGAGCTGTAAGGAAGCATCCAAAAAAAAAGCAATTGGCTAACCTTAAGAGCCTTAATCCTGTCCTGGATCTCCTCAAGAGGAGTATCTGTCTGAATAGAATCAGACAAAGCATCAAACCAGTAAGCTGCAGCGCTGGTAACAGTAGCAATACACACCGCAGGCTACCATTGAAGACCTTGGTGAACATACATTTTCTTTAATAGGAGATGGAGAAAAAGGAATACCAGGTCTCTCCCATTCCTGTACAATAATCTCAGAAGCATGGTCTGGAACCGGAAAAACCTCCACCGCAGAGGGAACATCAAAATACTTGTTCAGCTTACTAGACTTCTTAGGGTTAACAACGATAGTAGTATCAGTCATCCAAGGTAGCCAAAACCTCCTTAAGTAACAAGCGGAGGTGTTCCAGCTTAAATCTGAAGGACACAACTTCAGCATCAGTAGAAGGAATTATACTGCCTGAATCCGAAATTTCACCCTCAGATGCACAAAAAACACAATTTATGCTTACCTGATAAATTTATTTTTCTTGTGGTGTATCCAGTCCACGGATCATCCATTACTTGTGGGATACCAATAACAAAGCTAAAGTACACGGATGAAGGGAGGGACAAGGCAGGTACTTAAACGGAAGGTACCACCGCCTGTAAAACCTTTCTCCCAAAAATAGCCTCCGAAGAAGCAAAAGTATCAAATTTGTAGAATTTAGAAAAAGTATGAAGCGAAGACCAAGTCGCCGCCTTGCAAATCTGTTCAACAGAAGCCTCATTTTTAAAGGCGCAAGTGGAAGCCACAGCTCTAGTAGAATGAGCTGTAATCCTTTCAGGAGGCTGCTGTCCAGCAGTCTCATAGGCTAAGCGGATTATGCTTCTTAGCCAAAAAGAAAGAGAGGTTGCCGAAGCCTTTTGACCTCTTCTCTGTCCAGAGTAAACAACAAACAAAGCAGATGTTTGACGAAAATCTTTAGCAGCTTGTAAGTAAAACTTTAAAGCACGACCCACGTCAAGATTATGTAAAAGACGTTCCTTCTTTGAAGAAGGATTAGGACACAATGATGGAACAACAATCTCTTGATTGATATTCTTAGTAGATACCACTTTAGGCAAAAACCCAGGTTTTGTACGCAGAACTACCTTATCTGCATGGAAGATCAGATAAAGAGAATCACATTGTAAAGCAGATAACTCGGAGACTCTACGAGCCGAGGAAATAGCCATCAAAAAAAGAACTTTCCAAGATAAAAGCTTGAAATCTATGGAATGAAGAGGTTCAAATGGAACCCCTTGAAGAACTTTAAGAACCAAATTTAAGCTCCATGGGGGAGCAACAGGTTTAAACACAGGCTTGATTCTAACCAAGGCCTGACAAAACGCCTGAACGTCTGGAACATCCGCCAGACGCTTGTGCAAAAGAATAGACAGTGCAGAGATCTGTCCCTTCAAAGAACTAGCTGATAATCCTTTCTCCAAACCCTCTTGGAGAAAAGATAATATCCTGGGAATCCTAACCTTACTCCATGAGTAACTCTTGGATTCACACCAATAAAGATATTTACGCCATATCTTATGATAGATTTTCCTGGTAACAGGCTTTCGTGCCTGTATTAAGGTATCAATGACAGACTCGGAGAAGCCACGCTTTGATAAAATCAAGCGTTCAATCTCCATGCAGTCAGTCTCAGAGAAATTAGATTTGGATGATTGAAAGGACCTTGAAGTAGAAGGTCTCGTCTAAAAAAGGCAGAGTCCAAGGTGGAAAGGATGACACGTCCACTAGGTCTGCATACCAGGTCCTGCGTGGCCACGCAGGCGCTATCAAAATCACTGATGCTCTCTCCTGCTTGATTTTGGCAATCAGTCGAGGGAGCAGAGGAAACGGTGGAAACACGTAAGCCAGGTTGAAAGACCAAGGCACTGCTAGAGCATCTATCAGCGTTGCTTCCGGGTCCCTGGACCTGAATCCGTAATAAGGAAGCTTGGCGTTCTGGCGAGACGCCATGAGATCCAGTTCTGGTTTGCCCCAACGATGAATCAATTGAGCAAACACCTCCGGATAGAGTTCCCACTCCCCCGGATGAAAAGTCTGACGACTTAGAAAATCCGCCTCCCAGTTCTCTACACCTGGGATATGGATCGCTGATAGGTAGCAAGAGTGTTTCTCTGCCCAGCGAATTATTTTGGAGACTTCTAACATCGCTAAGGAACTACTTGTTCCCCCTTGATGGTTGATGTAAGCCACAGTCGTGATGTTGTCTGACTGAAATCTGATGAACCTCAGGGTTGTTAACTGAGGCCAAGCCTGAAGAGCATTGAATATTGCCCTCAATTCCAGAAAATTTATTGGGAGGAGTTTCTCCTCCTGAGTCCACGATACCTGAGCCTTCAGGGAGTTCCAGACTGCACCCCAACCTAGAAGGCTGGCATCTGTCGTTACAATTGTCCAATCTGGCCTGCGAAAGGTCATACCTTTGGACAGATGGACCCGAGATAGCCACCAGAGAAGAGAATCTCTGGTCTCTTGATCCAGATTTAGTAGAGGGGACAAATCTGTGTAATCCCCATTCCACTGACTGAGCATGCATAGTTGCAGCGGTCTGAGATGTAGGCGCGCAAACGGAACTATGTCCATTGCCGCTACCATTAAGCCGATTACCTCCATGCACTGAGCCACCGAAGGGCGCGGAATAGAATGGAGAACACGGCAAGAGTTTAGAAGTTTTGATAACCTGGACTCCATCAGGTAAATTTTCATTTCTGCAGAATCTATCAGAGTCCCTAGGAAGGAGACTCTTGTGAGTGGAGACAGAGAACTCTTTTCCTCGTTCACTTTCCACCCGTGCGACCTCAGAAATGCCAGAACTATGTCCGTATGGGACTTGGCAATTTGGAAATTTGACACCTGTATCAGGATGTCGTCTAGATAAGGGGCTACTGCTATGCCCCGCAGCCTTAGGACCGCCAGAAGCGACCCCAGAACCTTTGTAAAAATTCTTGGGGCTGTAGCTAACCCGAAGGGAAGAGCCACAAACTGGTAATGCCTGTCCAGAAAGGCAAACCTTAGGAACCGATGATGAGCTTTGTGTATCGGAATGTGAAGGTAAGCATCCTTTAGATCCACCGTAGTCATATATTGACCCTCCTGGGTCATAGGTAGGATGGTCCGAATAGTTTCCATTTTGAATGATGGAACTCTGAGGAATTTATTTAAGATCTTTAGATCCAAGATTGGTCTGAAGGGTCCCTCTTTTTTGGGAACCACAAACAGATTTGAGTAAAATCCCTGTCCCTCCTTTGGAACTGGATGATCACTCCCATAACTAGGAGGTCTTGCACACAGTGTAAGAATGCCTCTTTCTTTATCTGGTTGACAGATAATCGTGAAAGGTGAAATCTCCATTGTGGAGGAGAAGCCTTGAAGTCCAGAAGATACCCCTGAGATATAATCTCCAACGCCCAGGGATCCTGAACATCTCTTGCCCACGCCTGGGCGAAGAGAGAAAGTCTGCCCCCTACTAGATCCGTTACCGGATAGGGGTCCATTCCTTCATGCTGTCTTAGAGGCAGCAGCAGGCTTTTTGACCTGCTTGCCTTTGTTCCAAGACTGGTTAGGTTTCCAGGCCGTCTTGGACTGAGCAAAAGTTTCCTCTTGTTTTGTAGCAGAGGATGTTGATGCTGCACTTGCCTTGAAGTTTCGAAAGGCACGAAAATTAGACTGTTTGGCCCTTGATTTGGACCTGTCCTGAGGAAGGGCATGACCTTTACCTCCAGTAATGTCAGCAATAATTTCCTTCAAACCAGGCCCGAATAGGGTCTGCCCCTTGAAGGGAATGTTAAGTAGTTTAGACTTTGAAGTCACGTCAGCTGACCAAGATTTAAGCCATAGCGCCCTACGCGCCTGGATGGCAAATCCAGAATTCTTAGTTTAGTCAAATGAACAATGGCATCGGAAACAAAAGAATTAGCTAGCTTAAGTGCTCTAAGCTTGTTAAGTATGTCCTCCAATGGAGTCGTTGTCTGTAAAGCCTCTTCCAGAGACTCAAACCAGAACGCCGCAGCAGCAGTGACAGGAGCAATGCATGCAAGGGGCTGCAGGATAAAACCTTGTTGAATAAACATTTTCTTAAGGTAACCCTCTAACTTTTTATCCATAGGATCTGAAAAAGCACAACTGTCCTCGACAGGGATAGTAGTACGCTTTGCTAAAGTAGAAACTGCTCCCTCCACCTTAGGGACCGTCTGCCATAAGTCCCGTTAGGGACCGTCTGCCATAAGTCCCGTGTGGTGGCGTCTATGGGAAACATTTTTCTAAAAATAGGAGGGGGGGAAAACGGCACACCGGGTCTATCCCACTCTTTATTAATAATTTCTGTAAACCTTTTAGGTATTGGAAAAACCTCAGTACACACCGGCACTGCAAAGTATTTATCCAGTCTACACAATTTCTCTGGCACTGCAATTGTGTCACAGTCATTCAGAGCAGCTAAAACCTCCCAAGCAAAACACGGAGGTTCTCAAGCTTAAATTTAAAAGTAGAAATATCAGAATCCGGTTTCCCTGAGTCAGAGATATCACCCACAGACTGAAGCTCTCCTTCCTCAGCTTCTGCATATTGTGAGGCAGTATCAGACATGGCTCTTAAAGCGTCTGTATGCTCTGTATTACGCCTAACTCCAGAGCTATCACGCTTTCCTCTAAATTCAGGTAGTCTGGCTAATACCGCTGACAGTGTATTATCCATGACTGCCGCCATGTCTTGTAAAGTAATCGCTATGGGCGTCCTTGATGTACTTGGCGCCATTTGAGCGTGAGTCCCTTGAGCGTGAGTCCCTTGAGCGGGAGTCAAAGGGTCTGACACGTGGGGAGAGTTAGTCGGCATAACTTCCCCCTCGTCAGAATCCTCTGGTGATAAATTTTTTAAAGACAAAAGCTGATATTTATTGTTTAAAGTGAAATCAATACATTTAGTACACATTCTCATATGGGGTTCCACCATGGCTTTTAAACATAATGAACAAGGAGTTTCCTCTATGTCAGACATGTTTGTACAGACTAGCAATGAGACTAGCAAGCTTGGAAAACACTTTAAATCAAGTTAACAAGCAAATATAAAAAACGGTACTGTGCCTTTAAGAGAAACAAATTGTCAAAATTTGAAAAACAGTGAAAAAAGGCAGTAAATCAAACAAAACTTTTACAGTGTATGTAATAGGTTAGCAGAGCATTGCACCCACTTGCAAATGGATGATTAACCCCTTAATGCAAAAAACGGATAAAAAAAACGAAATAAACATTTTTTAAACAGTCACAACAACTTCCACAGCTCAGCTGTGGCCCTACCTTCCTCAAATGACTTTTGAAGCCTTTAGAGCCCTTCAGAGATGTCCTATAGCATGCAGGGGACTGCTGAGGGAAGCTGAATGTCTGTCTGTAATTTTAACTGCGCAAAAAAAGCTCTAAAATAGGCCCCTCCCACTCATACTACAACAGTGGAAAGCCTCAATAAGTTTTATCACCAAAGCATATATAAAAACGATTAAACATGCCAGCAAACGTTTTATATTGTCATATTATCAGAGTATATATCTCTGGTAGTAAGCCTGATACAAGTCGCTATTAAATCACTGTTTTTAGGCTTAACTTACATTAATCAGGTACCAGCAGCATTTTCTAGTCCCTAGAAAAACTTAAAACTGCACATACCTCAATAGCAGGATAACCTGCATGCCATTCTCCCTCTGAAGTTACCTCACTCCTCAGACATATGTGAGAACAGCAGTGGATCTTAGTTACAAGCTGCTAAGATCATAGAAAACGCAGGCAGATTCTTCTTCTAAATACTGCCTGAGATAAAATAGTACAACTCCGGTACTATTTGAAAATAACAAACTTTTGATTGAAGAAAAAACTAACTATATTTTACCACTCTCCTCTTACTACCTCCATCTTTGTTGAGAGTTGCAAGAGAATGACTGGGTATGGCAGTTAGGGGAGGAGCTATGTAGCAGCTCTGCTGTGGGTGTCCTCTTGCAACTTCCTGTTGGGAAGGAGAATATCCCACAAGTAATGGATGATCCGTGGACTGGATACACCTTACAAGAGAAATATTTTTTGGACCCCTTATTACCAATTGCGCATGGTTTAAACACCACAGCCTACCTGAGTATTGTTGCTGACCATGTCCACCCCTTTATGACCACAGTGTACCCATCTTCTAGCAAGGTGTACCCAATAAAGTGGCCGGGAAGTGTGTGTGTATGTATGTGTATCATTGCTTTTAGAAATTGTCAAGTCCAAGAATTCAACATTGTTAGAACTTTCACTATGTGTCAAGTATAATCCAAAGGGATTAGTGTTAAGTAATTTGATGAATCCTTCCCATATAAGGAGAATGTCATCTATATACCTGGACCAGTGATGAATTGAGTATATTGGTTCATGTTGTCATTGAACACTATCATCTCTTCCCACCAGCCCAGGTATATATTGGCATATGTTGGCGCGCAAGATGTGCCCATTGCGGTGCCACAGACTTGTAAGAAAAACTTATCATCAAACACAAAGTAGTTATGTGTAAGCACAAATTTTAGCAATTTGATGATAAATTCTTTCGTTGCTGGATCCATATTGGTATCTTTTTCTAGAAAATCAGCTACAGCTTTGATGCCCCAGTCAGTTTTAATGCTCGTATAGAGAGACTCTACATCACATGTTATTAAGATAGACTGTTCTTTTATAGAGATATTTTGCATCTTATTTAAGATGTGCATTGTGTGGTTAAGAACCTATAAACAAGCACTATTAAAGAGGGTGGCACCCGGGCCTCGGCTTGACTTATCACATTGAAAAAGGCTGAATAACAAAGCCGAAACGCGTTTGTGCTCTCAGTAAGCACAGTTTGGTGCACTAATTGTTGGTTTTATACTGTCCCTAGTCCCTGACACCTGAAGCCGAGGGAGCTGCTATCGGCCAGGAAACAGGGGGGCTAGGTGTTCAGTTTTATGTATGGGTACTTTTTCAAGGTGTTTCCTTGTTTTAACTTGAACTTTATTCAAAATTCAATTTTTAAATTACATAATTAGGAATGAGTGCTATTTAAAACCCTATACCTTTTTTGGTCTCTTTACCAATCATTTAATTGTATGTATGATTTTAGGGTTAGCACCGGATTATATATCTATATATTCCTAACTTGACTATATCTAGTGCCTGCTCCTCAATTTTTCTATTTATTTTTTGGATGTGGTAAGAGTTTTGAAATATTATGTTGAAGTTAAATATTTCAGGAAGACTTCTAGTCTATTTTTTATCTTTTCTGGTTCTAGGAAAGGTCAGAAGGCTTCTGCCATTTCCTTGGCATCTTGGTTAAAGCTTTTGATTCATCAGGCTTATTTGGAGTCAGGTCAGGCCCTGCCTCAGAGAATTACAGCTCATTCTACTAGATCAGTTTCCACGTCGTGGGCCTTTAAGAAAGAATCTTCAGTTGATCAGATTTGCAAAGCAGCAACTTCTTTGCATACATTTACTAAATTCTACAGTTTTGATGTATTTGCTTCTGCAAAAGCAGTTTTTGGTAGAAAAGTTCTTCAGGCAACTGTTTCAGTTAGATTCCTCTGCTTATGTTTTAAGTTTTTTCTTTCATTTATGAGAAAATCTTATTTTATTGGTTGTGGATTTAATTTTCTCAGTTGAAAATTGATTTTATTATTTTATCCCTCCCTCTCTAGTGACTCTTGTGTGGAGTTCCACATCTTGGGTATTTCTATCCCATACGTCACTAGCTCATGGACTCTTGCCAATTACATGAAAGAGAACATAATAAATTCATTTCTTTCATATTGGCAAGAGTCCATGAGACCCACCCTTTTTATGATGGTTATGATTTTTTGTATAAAGCACAATTATTTCCAAATTCCTTTGTTGATACATTTTACTCCTTCGTTTTTCACCCCACTACTTGGCTATTCGTTAAACTGAAGATGTGGGTGTGGTGAGGGGTGTATTTATAGGCATTTTGAGGTTTGGGAAACTTTGCCCCTCCTGGTAGGATTGTATATCCCATACGTCACTAGCTCATGGATTCTTGCCAATATGAAAGAAATGAATTTATCAGGTAAGTTGTTACATAAATTATGTTTTGTTCCTAATAGGCCATAACTGAATTTTCTAAATTATGTGTCCCTGGTTTTTCAATGCCATCTTTTTTCTTTACAGTGATTTTATGAGTTAATGTTCTATACCCAATTATAGATTACAGTCATTTTTATCCATTACAGAATAACTACATTCTGTGCCTGAATTTAAAAAAAAAAAAAAAAAAGTTTGCTAACCAGGGACTGTATAGTGTTTTATTTTGCGAATCAGGACAAGTAGATTGTCACCAGGGACAAGTAGATAGGGCTCCTGCTTTAGTTGGAGGTCGTACCTTCTAGCTTAGGGTCTGTTTTTCTACCAATATCTCGATTTTCTAAGGATGACGTCATGGAGATTGAACAACAGATTTTGGCTCCAAAAGGATTCTCTGAGACTGTGATTAATACTCTGATTCAGACACGTAAGCCTATAACCAGACGTATATATCATAACATATTGAAGGCTAATCTTTCTTGGTGCGCGGAAGGTGGATTTTCTTGGATTTTGCGTATTTTTCAATTCTTACAAGGAGGACTGGAGAAAGGACTTTAAGCTAGTTCTCTTAAGGGCCTGATATGGTCTCGTTCAGTTTTGTTGCATTAGAAGTTGTCTCGTTTTCAAGATGTTCAATTGTTTGTTCAAGCTATAGCTAGAATTAGACCAGTTCAAACCTATTGCTCCCCCATGGAGCCTTAATCTTGTTCTTAGAGTTTTACAACAGGCATTGTTTTAACCTATGCATTCTATTGATATTACTTTGCTATCTTTGAAAGTGCTGCTTATTCTGGCCATTTCCTCTGCACAAAGCATTTCGGACGTATCTGCTCTCTAATGTGATCCTCCTTAGCTGGTATTCCATAAAGATAAGCATGTTCTTCCGACGAAGACTGGGTTTTTACCTAAGGTGGTTTCAACAAATTATATCAACTAGGAAATTGTTATTTCATCTCTTTGTCCCAAACCAACCTTTTCCATGGAGAGGTTATTACATAATCTACATGTCGTCAGAGCATTGAAGTTTTATCTTCATGCTACCAAGGAAATTTCGTCAATCATCATACCTGTTTGTTCTGTTTTCTGGTAAGCGCAGGGGCCAAAAGGCTACTGCTGTTTCTTTAGCTTTCTTGTATGGCTTACTGAGAGGTGGGTCAACAGCCTCCAGCCAGTGTTAGAGCTCTATCTACCTGTGCAGTGTCTACATCTTGGACCTTCAAGAAGGAGGCTTCAGTTGAACAAATCTGAAAGGTTGCTACCTAGTCATCCTTACATACTTTCACTATCAGTTTGATGTTTTTACCTCAGTGGAGGCTTTCTTTGGGAGAAAGGTTCTGCAAGTGAAAGTCCATAGCAACTAGGGACTGCCTTACCTTTAATCACACCCTAAATTTTTTGGACTCCCCAGCTTGGGTATTAGTTTCCCATAAGTAAGAATAGCAATTCATGGACTCTCACTAACATTATAAAGAAAATATAAAATTTCTTACCTGATAAATTATTTTCTCTTTCTTGGTAGTGAAAGTCCACGAACACGCCCTGAATATAGTGTAGAGGCGGCAGTCTATTTGTCACCTCTTTACATTTTCTTATCCTTGGCTTGGAAGTAGGAGATATATTTGAATGCTCTGTTTGGGGTGTCTTTGCCTCCACTTGGTGGCCAGGAGAAGTATTTGCCATAAGTAAGAATAGGAATTTGTGGACTCTCAATACCAAGAAAGAAAATAATTTATCAGGTAAAAAAAAATAAAAAAAAAAATATATATATATATATATATATATATATATATATATATATATATATATATATACACACACATACACACACAAACTCGCATACATACGCATATATGAATATGAAAAAAAGAGCACCCTGCCGCTGAGAACAGAGATTTCTAACCCCAAAAAAGCTCCTGATGTGTGGGAGTCCAGAGCGCATATAAAAGCTTTCCCGACAGCAGTCTAACTATAAAAACCTCAGACAACACCCACACGCATAGGCATTAATATCAGTATACACAAGCACTCAATCACAATTTTATGAGCCACAGCAATAATAAACTGGAGCCCTCCAAAATATCCACTGCCTGCATGAAAAACTTTTGCCTAGCTAAAAGGTAGGTAATCTCTCAATCCCCTATGTCATAATAAAGTGCCCCAATAAAAAGAAGTCCCCTTTAGCTTTGTGCAGCAGCCCTGTAGCTGTGTCTAGCCAAGACTGAGGCATATGAGTGTAAGAAAACTACTTACCTTATATGCACTCACAGCTGCACTTTTGTCCTGCAGAAATGCCCTAATCCTAGTTAGATGCCACCAACTCAGGATCTCTGTTAGGAAGTATGTCGAAGTGCCAAAAACAGTAGCTAACTTAGGACCAGTCCTAGTGACTACTGTAGCAGGCAGGTGAACAACGCCTGCAGAAGATTTACACTCACCAGCCAAAGTACTCTTGTGCATCCCTTCTCGGCTCTCTGAGGGAGATAAACAGACCTCACAGACAATTTGAGTACCCCTTTCAGTCATAAGCAGCAATGCACCATTCACCTTTTCTTTTGTGAAGGCCAAAATTATTACTGAGGAGAATCAGGAATTGGGAAGGATTAAAGCTCTTGATGCATTGAGTAATTTTTGCCTGCCTCATGGTGGAGGGAGCTTAAACCCAAATGTTATGGCTCGTGGAATCTCAACACCTTTATGAAAGAAAATGCTGTTCCCATCTAATAGTGCCCGCCACAACACAAACTTACAATGCATTTTAACTGGTCTTCTTTCAGATACTTTTATTTGGTTAGGAGAAGTAAAGAGGAAGTTTTCAATTAATGTTCCAAGACAGTCAGGGAAGATCTTGTTTACAAATTTCACTTGTACAATAACACAGGCAAACCACTAGGTTTCCAGGTAGATACTGGCATTTATCTAGCTAAATCATAGTTTATACGAAAATGATCTAGATGTACAGTTTGCCTCTTTTACTTGGCAGTATCTCTACAGTTTTGCCATTAGCCCTCCAAGAAAAAAAAATCCTATACAATGCCAATATTTTCTAAATAAAGCTCACATCACTAATTTATCAAACTTACCAGACATGGAAGGTGCAGACAACTGTAGCAGGGACTGTGAGGTCTCCAGGTCATAAAGGACAATGCAGCCACTAGTAAAAGAGGCGACTGCATGTGCAGGATCACAGCCAATAAAATCCACAGATGTGGGAATGCCATGTTCTGAACAGAAGGAGATGGTTAGAAATGAAAAAATACTCATCTATGGCTTGATGTCAACAATGTAAATGAGAAAAATGGTGTTAAACACAGACTATGCACAAAAATTAATATTTAGTTCTATCCCTCCAAATCTCTCCATAAAATGTTTGTGTAGAGAGAAGAAAATCATCTTACCTCTGTTTCCATTATAAGTGCCAATACAGGAGGAGCTTTCTGGCGGACTCCATAACCGGACAGTGCCGTCAGCTGAGCAGGATATTAAGCGGTCTTTAATGCCACTATGAGAAAGATCCCATACAGCATCTGTATGTCCAAGTAATGTGCCAGCTAAGACAGAAGGTTCTGTTAAAAAAAAATGTAATTAGGTGGCAGTTAGTCGATCAGCCAACTGAGAAAAAAAAGAGAATTTCAGCAAAATGAGGAATATTTGAGGGCTGGAAATAACTAAGCAATCATACACTTTTTTTACTAATGCTTTTCTTACCATATGTATCATAAGGATCCACATTAGGGCTTGGCATTTTCCACCACTGAAGTGTTGCATCTAGGCCTCCACTGTAGCAGTGCTCTCCAGTACTGCTAACAACCAGAGACAGAACTGGACCACTGTAGGAAGAGTGTTATAGCCTGTGAGTGTTGTGAAGCTGTATTGGATTTTAAATGTCTGAGGTCAAATAGTATTTACAGTAATAATACTTCTAAGAATGTATAAATGCCTATTTCAAGATCACACAATTATGATCACTTACATATGGGCTCTAAATGTGTAGATGGGTTCCACATCTAATGAAGCACTCCTGAAATAAGAATAAAAAGCAAAGTTACACAAACGAGCCATATTCATAGTTATCCGATAATCAATAAAACATACACCAATAAAGAGGAGCGCACACATATTTAAAGGGACAGTCTACTCGAAAATTGTTGTTTAAAACGACAAATAATTCCTTTATTAACTATTTCCCAGCTTTGCATAACCAACACTTTTATATTGACCCCTAGCTTTCGAGGGATGGAAGTTTCAAATAGCTATTTATTCACAGAATTCAGAAATTATTGTACAATTACCCAAAAAATTTAAACAAAATACATAAAAAGATTATCACATTCCACAAAACTTGTAGCTTTCTAACTGTTGAAAAAAAAAAATCATAAAATGTGTTTCATTAGCATCCTCTGATTCAGACCAAATATAAATATATTTAATACAATTTTTTATCATTTTAAGGTCTTTTTCTGCTGTCTAAAATGGTGCAATAGGCTAACTCATTTTGTATAGCAGAACTGCCCAAATTCTTTAAATTAACCACCAAAACTAAATCTATTTCTAAAGTAGACCATCCAAGGTATTAATCTAAGCCCATTTTGGTATATTTGGTGTCAATAAAATACGATCATATGAAAAAAATATTGCTAACTTTTTTGCAAACTTTGGGTTTCTCACTGAAATTATTTACACACAACTACTGCAGTCATAAGAAATGGTTGTAAAGCCTATCTGGGGTCCCCCTTGATCAAAAACTGCAGTCATGCATGGCTTTGCCAGTGTTTTTGGCAAATAGAAGACAATGATAATCATTACAGAGTCCCTTTCTGTAAGAATTGTTGATCAGCGCCTCTTACTATATAAAAGTAGATGCCTTATGCTCCCAGCTGCAGTCATCACGATCTAAGCTTAAAGTGGGGACTGCAGCTTGCACCACAGTTATAAAGTATATTAATATAACAATGTTGGTTATGCAAAGCTGTGAAATGGGTAGTAAAGTTGTTATTTATCTTTTTAATAAAAAAAATAAAATAAATAAAGACTGTCCGTTTAAGGCTCAGATTCTGAGCATAATTTTAAGCCAGGAAGCCTGACCAAAAAAGTGATAAATGTCATGTGGAAGGTGGGGCTTAAAGTAAAACGCAAAAAAAGGAAATTTATGCTTACCTGATAAATTGATTTCTTCTACGATACGACGAGTCCACAGATTGCATCCTTACTTGTGGGATATTATCCTCCTAACAGGAAGTGGCAAAGAGCACCACAGCAGAGCTGTATATATAGCTCCTCCCTTCCCTCCACCCCCAGTCATTCGACCAAAGGTTTAGGAAGAGAAAGGAAAAGCTAAAAGGTGCAGAGGTGACTGAAGTTGTAAAAATAAATATAGTCTGTCCTAAAGTGACAGGGAGGGCCGTGGACTCGTCGTATCGTAGAAGAAATCAATTTATTAGGTAAGCATAAATTTCCTTATCTGCTACAAGATACGACGAGTCCACGGATTTCATCCTTACTTGTGGGATACAATACCAAAGCTACAGGACACGGATGAAAGGGAGGGACAAGACAGAGACCTAAATGGAAGGCACCACTGCTTGAAGAACCTTTCTCCCAAAAACAGCCTCAGAAGAAGTAAAAGTATCAAATATGAAGGGACGACCAAGTCGCAGCCTTACAAATCTGTTCAACAGAAGCATAGTTTTTAAAGGCCCATGTGGAAGCCACAGCCCTAGTAGAATGAGCCGTAATTCTTTCAGGAGGCTGCTGTCCAGCAGTCTCATATGCCAGGCGGATGATACTCCTCAGCCAAAAAGAAAGAGAGGTAGCCGTAGCTTTCTGACCCCTACGCTTTCCAGAATAAACAATGAATAATGAAGATGATTGACGGAAATCCTTGGTTGCCTGTAAGTAAAACTTTAAGGCACGGACCACTTCTTAGAAGAAGGATTAGTACACAAGGAAGGAACAACAATTTCCTGATTAATATTCTTATTTGAAACAACCTTAGAAAGAAATCCAGGTTTGGTACGCAAAACCACCTTATCAGAATTAAATATAAGATAAGGTGAATCACATTGTAACGCTGAAAGCTCTGAAACTCTTCGAGCAGAAGAAATAGCAAGAAAAAACAAAACTTTCCAAGATAACAATTTAATATCTATGGAATGCATGGGTTCAAACGGAACCCCTTGAAGAACTCGTAGAACTAAATTCAAACTCCAGAGAGGAGTAATTGGTCTAAATACAGGCTTAATTCTGGATAGAGCCTGACAAAAAGACTGAACATCTGGCACATCTGCCAAACGTTTGTGAAGCAAAATTGACAAAGCAGAAATCTGTCCCTTTAAGGAACTTGCTGATAACCCTTTATCCAACCCTTCTTGGAGAAAAGACAGAATCCTGGGAATCCTAACTTTACTCCATGAGTAACCCTTGGATTCACACCAATAAAGATATTTACGCCATATCTTATGATAGATTTTTCTAGTGACAGGCTTATGAGCCTGTATCAAAGTATTGATGACCGAATCAGAGAAACTAAAACTAACACCTCACTTTACCTCTTCCTAGTACTAACACAGGCAAAGAGAATGACTGGGGGTGGAGGGAAGGGAGGAGCTATATATACAGCTCTGCTGTGGTGCTCTTTGCCACTTCCTGTTAGCAGGAGGATAATATCCCACAAGGATGAAATCCGTGGACTTGTCATATCTTGTAGAAGAAAACTATGCTTACCTGATAAATTTCTTCATATTGGTGAGAGTCCATGATCCAATACTCATGGGAATTACTGTTCTTTACCACTAGGAGAAGGCAAACATTCCCAAACCGCAAGAGCTCTATAAAACCCCTCACACATACCTCAGTCTAATATATAGTCAAGCAAGTGAGGTAAGAAGAAAAAGGATTAAGAGCCATAAAAGGAGCAGGATTTTTTTTTCTTTTTAAATGGACGCATGGACTCTCACCACCATGAAATAAATAAATTTATCAGGTAAGCAAAAAACAGAATTTATGTTTACCTGATAAATTACTTTCTCCAACGGTGTGTCCGGTCCACGGCGTCATCCTTACTTGTGGGATATTCTCTTCCCCAACAGGAAATGGCAAAGAGCCCAGCAAAGCTGGTCACATGATCCCTCCTAGGCTCCGCCTTCCCCAGTCATTCGACCGACGTAAAGGAGGAATATTTGCATAGGAGAAACCATATGATACCGTGGTGACTGTAGTTAAAGAAAATAAATTATCAGACCTGATTAAAAAACCAGGGCGGGCCGTGGACCGGACACACCGTTGGAGAAAGTAATTTATCAGGTAAACATAAATTCTGTTTTCTCCAACATAGGTGTGTCCGGTCCACGGCGTCATCCTTACTTGTGGGAACCAATACCAAAGCTTTAGGACACGGATGAAGGGAGGGAGCAAATCAGGTCACCTAGATGTAAGGCACCACGGCTTGCAAAACCTTTCTCCCAAAAATAGCCTCAGAAGAAGTAAAAGTATCAAACTTGTAAAATTTAGTAAAAGTGTGCAGTGAAGACCAAGTCGCTGCCTTACATATCTGATCAACAGAAGCCTCGTTCTTGAAGGCCCCTGTGGAAGCCACAGCCCTAGTGGAATGAGCTGTGATTCTTACAGGAGGCTGCCGTCCGGCAGTCTCATAAGCCAATCTGATGATGCTTTTAATCCAAAAAGAGAGAGAGGTAGAAGTTGCTTTTTGACCTCTCCTTTTACCAGAATAAACAACAAACAAGGAAGATGTTTGTCTAAAATCCTTTGTAGCATCTAAATAGAATTTTAAAGCACGAACTACATCCAAATTGTGCAACAAACGTTCCTTCTTTGAAACTGGATTCGGACACAAAGAAGGCACGACTATCTCCTGGTTAATGTTTTTGTTAGAAACAACTTTCGGAAGAAAACCAGGTTTAGTACGCAAAACCACCTTATCTGCATGGAACACCAGATAAGGAGGAGAACACTGCAGAGCAGATAATTCTGAAACTCTTCTAGCAGAAGAAATTGCAACCAAAAACAAAACTTTCCAAGATAATAACTTAATATCAACGGAATGTAAGGGTTCAAACGGAACCCCCTGAAGAACTGAAAGAACTAAATTGAGACTCCAAGGAGGAGTCAAAGGTTTGTAAACAGGCTTGATTCTAACCAGAGCCTGAACAAAGGCTTGAACATCTGGCACAGCTGCCAGCTTTTTGTGAAGTAACACAGATAAGGCAGAAATCTGTCCCTTCAAAGAACTTGCAGATAATCCTTTCTCCAAACCTTCTTGAAGAAAGGATAGAATCTTAGGAATTTTTATCTTGTCCCAAGGGAATCCTTTAGATTCACACCAACAGATATATTTTTTCCATATTTTGTGGTAGATTTTTCTAGTTACAGGCTTTCTGGCCTGAACAAGAGTATCAATGACAGAATCTGAGAACCCTCGCTTTGATAAGATCAAGCGTTCAATCTCCAGGCAGTCAGTTGGAGTGAGACCAGATTCGGATGTTCGAACGGACCTTGAACAAGAAGGTCCCGTCTCAAAGGTAGCTTCCATGGTGGAGCCGATGACATATTCACCAGGTCTGCATACCAAGTCCTGCGTGGCCACGCAGGAGCTATCAAGATCACCGATGCCCTCTCCTGATTGATCCTGGCTACCAGCCTGGGGATGAGAGGAAACGGCGGGAATACATAAGCTAGTTTGAAGGTCCAAGGTGCTACTAGTGCATCTACTAGAGTCGCCTTGGGATCCCTGGATCTGGACCCGTAGCAAGGAACCTTGAAGTTCTGACGAGAGGCCATCAGATCCATGTCTGGAATGCCCCACAACTGAGTAATTTGGGCAAAGATTTCCGGATGGAGTTCCCACTCCCCCGGATGAAATGTCTGACGACTCAGAAAATCCGCTTCCCAATTTTCCACTCCTGGGATGTGGATTGCAGACAAGTGGCAGGAGTGAGTCTCCGCCCATTGAATGATTTTGGTCACTTCTTCCATCGCCAGGGAACTCCTTGTTCCCCCCTGATGGTTGATGTACGCAACAGTCGTCATGTTGTCTGATTGAAACCGTATGAATTTGGCCTTTGCTAGCTGAGGCCAAGCCTTGAGAGCATTGAATATCGCTCTCAGTTCCAGAATATTTATCGGGAGAAGAGATTCTTCCCGAGACCAAAGACCCTGAGCTTTCAGGGGTCCCCAGACCGCGCCCCAGCCCACCAGACTGGCGTCGGTCGTGACAATGACCCACTCTGGTCTGCGGAAGCTCATCCCCTGTGACAGGTTGTCCAGGGACAGCCACCAACGGAGTGAATCTCTGGTCCTCTGATCTACTTGTATCGTCGGAGACAAGTCTGTATAATCCCCATTCCACTGACTGAGCATGCACAGTTGTAATGGTCTTAGATGAATTCGCGCAAAAGGAACTATGTCCATTGCCGCTACCATCAAACCTATTACTTCCATGCACTGCGCTATGGAAGGAAGAGGAACAGAATGAAGTACTTGACAAGAGTTTAGAAGTTTTGATTTTCTGGCCTCTGTCAGAAAAATCCTCATTTCTAAGGAGTCTATTATTGTTCCCAAGAAGGGAACCCTTGTTGACGGAGATAGAGAACTTTTTTCTACGTTCACTTTCCACCCGTGAGATCTGAGAAAGGCCAGGACAATGTCCGTGTGTGCCTTTGCTTGTGGAAGGGACGACGCTTGAATCAGAATGTCGTCCAAGTAAGGAACTACTGCAATGCCCCTTGGTCTTAGCACCGCTAGAAGGGACCCTAGTACCTTTGTGAAAATTCTTGGAGCAGTGGCTAATCCGAACGGAAGTGCCACAAACTGGTAATGCTTGTCCAGGAATGCGAACCTTCGGAACCGATGATGTTCCTTGTGGATAGGAATATGTAGATACGCATCCTTTAAATCCACCGTGGTCATGAATTGACCTTCCTGGATGGAAGGAAGAATTGTTCGAATGGTTTCCATTTTGAACGATGGAACCTTGAGAAACTTGTTTAGGATCTTGAGATCTAAGATTGGTCTGAATGTTCCCTCTTTTTTTGGGAACTACGAACAGATTGGAGTAGAACCCCATCCCTTGTTCTCCTAATGGAACAGGATGAATCACTCCCATTTTTAACAGGTCTTCTACACAATGTAAGAATGCCTGTTTTTTTATGTGGTCCGAAGACAATTGAGACCTGTGGAACCTCCCCCTTGGGGGAAGCCCCTTGAATTCCAGAAGATAACCTTGGGAGACTATTTCTAGCGCCCAAGGATCCAGAACATCTCTTGCCCAAGCCTGAGCGAAGAGAGAGAGTCTGCCCCCCACCAGATCCGGTCCCGGATCGGGGGCCAACATCTCATGCTGTCTTGGTAGCAGTGGCAGGTTTCTTGGCCTGCTTTCCTTTGTTCCAGCCTTGCATTGGCCTCCAGGCTGGTTTGGCTTGAGAAGTATTACCCTCTTGCTTAGAGGACGTAGCACTTGGGGCTGGTCCGTTTCTGCGAAAGGGACGAAAATTAGGTTTAAACACCAAAAAACTCTAAGCCATCTCCGTGGAGATGTTGCCTGTACAACGGCAAAGAGAATGACTGGGGAAGGCGGAGCCTAGGAGGGATCATGTGACCAGCTTTGCTGGGCTCTTTGCCATTTCCTGTTGGGGAAGAGAATATCCCACAAGTAAGGATGACGCCGTGGACCGGACACACCTATGTTGGAGAAATGATGTTTTCTTTCTACAGGTGGCGAGACTCCACGATCCATTAATTAGGGGAACTAATACCCAAGCTGTGGCAGTCCACGAGTAGCTGTGGCAGTCCATTAAAATGGAGGGATATAAAAAACATTTTTCACTGAGAAAATAAATCCACAACCCCAAAGAAACATAATTTATGCTTACCTGATAAATTTATTTCTCTTATAGTGTATCCAGTCCACGGATCATCCATTACTTGTGGGATATTCTCCTTCCCAACAGGAAGTTGCAAGAGGATCACCCACAGCAGAGCTGCTATATAGCTCCTCCCCTCACTGCCATATCCAGTCATTCGACCGAAACAAGCTGAGAAAGGAAAAACCATAGGGTGCAGTGGTGACTGTAGTTTAATTAAAATTTAGACCTGCCTGAAAAGGACAGGGCGGGCCGTGGACTGGATACACTACAAGAGAAATAAATTTATCAGGTAAGCATAAATGATGTTTTCTCTTGTTAAGTGTATCCAGTCCACGGATCATCCATTACTTGTGGGATACCAATACCAAAGCTAAAGTACACGGATGATGGGAGGGACAAGGCAGGAACTTAAACGGAAGGAGCCACTGCCTGTAGAACCTTTCTCCCAAAAACAGCCTCCGAAGAAGCAAAAGAATCAAATTTGTAAAATTTGGAAAAGGTATGAAGCGAAGACCAAGTCGCAGCCTTGCAAATCTGTCCAACAGAGGCCTCATTTTTAAAGGCCCAGGTGGAAGCCACAGCTCTAGTAGAGTGAGCTTTAATCCTTTCAGGAGGCTGCTGTCCAGCAGTCTCATAGGCTAAACGGATTATACTCCGAAGTCAAAAAGAAAGAGAGGTTGCCGAGGCCTTTTGACCTCTCCTCTGTCCAGAGTAAACAACAAACAGGCTAGATGTTTGACGAAAATCCTTAGTAGCTTGTAAGTAAAACTTCAAGACACGCACTACATCTAGATTATGTAAAAAGGCGTTCCTTCTTCGAAGAAGGATTAGGACACAATGATGGAACAACAATCTCTTGATTGATATTCTTGTTAGAAACCACCTTAGGTAAAAACCCAGGTTTTGTACGCAGAACTACTTTATCTGAATGAAAGATCAGATAAGGAGAATCACAATGTAAGGCAGATAACTCAGAGACTCTTCGAGCCGAGGAAATAGCCATAAGAAAAAGAACTTTCCATGATAAAAGTTTGATATCAATAGAATGAAGGGGTTCAAACGGAACCCCTTGAAGAACTTTAAGAACCAAGTTTAAGCTCCATGGAGGAGCAACAAGTTTAAACACAGGCTTAATTATAACTAAAGCCTGACAAAATGCCTGAACGTCTGGAACTTCTGCCAGACGCTTGTGTAAAAGAATAGACAGAGCAGAAATCTGTCCCTTTAAAGAACTAGCTGATAATCCTTTGTCCAAACCCTCTTGGAGGAAGGACAATATCCTAGGAATCCTAACCCTACTCCATGAGTAATTCTTGGATTCACACCAATGAAGATATTTACGCCATATCTTGTGGTAAATTTTACTGGTGACAGGCTTTCGTGCCTGTATTAAAGGTATCAATTACTGACTCGGAGAAGCCACGCTTTGATAGGATCAAGCGTTCAATCTCCATGCAGTCAGTCTCAGAGAAAGTAGATTCGGATGATTGAAAGGACCTTGTATTAGAAGGTCTTGTCTCAGAGGCAGAGTCCATGGTGGAAAGGATGACATGTCCACTAGGTCTGCATACCAGGTCCTGCGTGGCCACGCAGGCGCTATCAATATCACTGATGCTCTCTCCTGTTTGTTTTTGGCGAGGGAGCAGAGGAAACGGTGGAAACACATAAGCCAGGTTGAAGAACCAAGGCGCTGCTAGAGCATCTATCAGTGCCGCTTCTGGGTCCCTGGACCTGGATCCGTAACAAGGAAGCTTGGCGTTCTTGCGAGACGCCATGAGATCCAATTCTGGTTTGCCCCAATGGAGAACCAATTGAGCAAACACCTCCGGATGGAGTTCCCACTCCCCCGGATGAAAAGTCTGACGAGTTAGAAAATCCGCCTCCCAGTTCTCTACACCTGGGATATGGATCGCTGATAGATGGCAAGAGTGAGTCTCTGCCCAGCGAATTATCTTGGAGACTTCTGACATCGCTAGGGAACTACTGGTTCCCCCTTGATGGTTGATGTAAGCCACAGTCGTGATGTTGTCCGACTGAAATCTGATGAACCTCAGTGTTGCTAACTGAGGCCAAGCTAGAAGAGCATTGAATATTGCTCTTAACTCCAGAATATTTATTGGGAGGAGTTTCTCCTCCTGAGTCCATGAACCCTGAGCCTTCAGGGAGTTCCAGACTGCACCCCAACCTAGAAGGCTGGCATCTGTTGTTACAATTGTCCAATCAGGTCTGCGGAAGGTCATACCCTTGGACAGATTGACCCGAGATAACCACCAGAGAAGAGAATCTCTGGTTTCCTGATCCAGATTTAGTAGAGGGGACAAATCTGTGTAATCCCCATTTCACTGACTGAGCATGCATAATTGCAGCGGTCTGAGATGCAGGCGCGCAAATGGCACTATGTCCATCGCGGCAACCATTAAGCCGATTACTTCCATGCACTGAGCCACCGTGGGGAGCGGAATGGAGTTTAGAACACGGCAAGCATTTAGAAGTTTTGATAACCTGGACTCCGTCAGGTAAATTTTCATTTCTACAGAATCTATTAGAGTCCCTAGGAAGGAAACCCTTGTGAGAGGAGATAGAGAACTCTTTTCTTCGTTCACTTTCCACCCATGTGACCTCAGGAATGCCAGAACTATCTCTGTATGAGATTTGGCAATTTGAAAGCTTGACGCCTGTATCAGGATGTCGTCCAGGTAAGGAGCCACCGCTATGCCTCGCGGTCTTAGGACCGCCAGAAGTGAGCCCAGAACCTTTGTAAAAATTCTTGGGGCTGTAGCCAACCCGAATGGAAGAGCTACAAATTGGTAATGCCTGTCTAGAAAGGCAAACCTCAGGAACCGATGATGATTCTTGTGAATCGGAATGTGAAGGTAGGCATCCTTTAGGTCCACTGTGGTCATGTACTGACCCTCTTAGATCATGGGTAAAATAGTTTGAATAGTTTCCATCTTGAATGACGGAACTCTGAGGAATTTGTTTAGGATCTTTAGATCCAAAATTGGTCTGAAGGTCCCCTCTTTTTTGGGAACCACAAACAGATTTGAATAAAACCCCTGTACTTGTTCCGTCCGCGGAACTGGATGGATCACTCCCATTACAAGGGGATCTTGGACGCAGCTTAGGAATGCCTCTTTCTTTATCTGGTTTGCAGATAATCTTGAAAGGTGAAATCTCCCTTGTGGAGGAGAAGCTTTGAAGTCCAGAAGATATCCCTGAGATATGATCTCCAACGCCCAGGGATCCTGAACATCTCTTGCCCACGCCTGGGCGAAGAGAGAGAGTCTGCCCCCTACTAGATCCGTTGTCGGATAGGGGGCCGCTCCTTCATGCTGTCTTAGAGGCAGCAGCAGGCTTTCTGGCCTGCTTGCCCTTGTTCCAGGACTAGTTAGGTTTCCAGGCCTGCTTGGATTGAACAAAAGTTCCCTCTTGTTTTGAAGCAGAGGAAGTTGATGCTGCACCTGCCTTGAAATTTCGAAAGGCACGAAAATTAGACTGTTTGGCCCTTGATTTGGCCCTGTCCTGAGGAAGGGTATGACCCTTAGCTCCAGTAATGTCAGCAATAATTTCTTTCAAACCAGGCCCGAATAAGGTCTGCCCCTTGAAAGGAATGTTGAGTAATTTAGACTTTGAAGTCACATCAGCTGACCAGGATTTGAGCCATAGCGCCCTACGCGCCTGGATGGCGAATCCGGAATTCTTAGCCGTTAGTTTAGTCAAATGAACAATGGCATCAGAAACAAATGAGTTAGCTAGCTTAAGTGTTCTAAGCTTGTCAATAATTTCAGTCAATGGAGCTGTATGGATGGCCTCTTCCAGGGCCTCAAACCAGAACGCCGCTGCAGCAGTGACAGGCGCAATGCATGCAAGGGGCTGTAAAATAAAACTTTGTTGAATAAACATTTTCTTAAGGTAACCCTCTAATTTTTTATCCATTGGATCTGAAAAAGCACAACTGTCCTCAACCGGGATAGTGGTACGCTTTGCTAAAATAGAAACTGCTCCCTCCACCTTAGGGACTGTCTGCCATAAGTCCCGTGTAGTGGCATCTATTGGAAACATTTTTCTAAACATAGGAGGTGGGGAAAAGGGCACACCGGGTCTATCCCACTCCTTACTAATCATTTCTGTAAGCCTTTTAGGTATTGGAAAAACATCAGTACTCACCGGCACTGCATAGTATTTATCCAGCCTACACAATTTCTCTGGCACTGCAATTGTGTCACAGTCATTCAGAGCAGCTAATACCTCCCCAAGCAATACACAGAGGTTCTCAAGCTTAAATTTAAAATTAGAAATCTCCATATCAGGTCTCCCGGATTCAGAGACGTCACCCACAGACTGAAGCTCTCCGTCCTCAGGTTCTGCATATTGTGACGCAGTATCAGACATGACTCTTACAGCATCTACGCACTCTGTATCTCGTCTAACCCCAGAGCTATCGCGCTTGCCTCTCAATTCAGGCAATCTGGCTAATACCTCTGACAGGGTATTATTCATGACTGCAGCCATGTCCTGCAAAGTAATCGCTATGGGCGTCCCTGATGTACTTGGCGCCATATTAGCGTGCGTCCCTTGAGCGGGAGGCGAAGGGTCCGACACGTGGGGAGAGTTAGTCGGCATAACTTCCCCCTCGACAGACCCCTCTGGTGACAATTCTTTTATAGATAAAGACTGATCTTTACTGTTTAAGGTGAAATCAATACATTTAGTACACATTCTCCTATGCGGCTCCACCATGGCTTTTAAACATAATGAACAAGAATCCTCTGTTTCAGACATGTTTGTACAGACTAGCAATGAGACTAGCAAGCTTGGAAAACACGTTAAACCAAGTTAACAAGCAATATAAAAAACGTTACTGTGCCTTTAAGAGAAGCAAATTTCTACAGTGTATGTAACTAGTTAGCAGAGCATAGCACCCACTTGCAAATGGATGATTAACCCCTTAATACCAAAAACGGATAATAAATGACAAAAACGTTTTTAAACACAGTCACAACAACTGCCACAGGTCTACTGTGGTTGTTACCCCCTCCTCAAACACGACTTTTGAAGCCTTTTGAGCCCTTCAGAGATTTCCTGTATCATGCAGAAGGAAGCTGAGTGTCTCTGTCTGTAATTCTAGCTGCGGAGAAAAGCGATAAAATAGGCCCCTCCCACTCATATTACGACAGTGGAAAGCCTCAGGAAACTGTTTCTAGGCAAAAATCAAGCCAGCCATGTGGAAAAAAACTAGGCCCCAATAAGTATTGTCACCAAACATATATAAAAACGATTAACATGCCAGCAAACGTTTTATATTACATTTTTATAAGAGTATGTATCTCTGTTAATAAGCCTGATACCAGTCGCTATCACTGCATTTAAGGCTTAACTTACATTAATCCGGTATCAGCAGCATTTTTCTAGCAAATTCCATCCCTAGAAATATGTTAACTGAACATACCTTATTGCAGGAAAACCTGCACGCCATTCCCCCTCTGAAGTTACCTCACTCCTCAGAATATGTGAGAACGGCAGTGGATCTTAGTTACTTCTGCTAAGATCATAGAAATCACAGGCAGATTCTTCTGGGATAAAACAGTACACTCCGGTACCATTTAAAAATAACAAACTTTTGATTGAAGTTAAAAAACTAACTATAATACACCACTCTCCTCTTACTACGTCCATCTTTGTTGAGAGTTGCAAGAGAATGACAGTGAGGGGAGGAGCTATATAGCAGCTCTGCTGTGGGTGATCCTCTTGCAACTTCCTGTTGGGAAGGAGAATATCCCACAAGTAATGGATGATCCGTGGACTGGATACACTTAACAAGAGAAATATTTTTTTTAATTTTTTTTTATAATGCACTTAAAAACAGGCATAACCATCAGACAGAGACAACTGCCTGAAGGACCTTTCTACCAAAGGCAGCTACAGAGGAACAAAAACATAAAAATGGCAAAATTTAGTAAACGTATGCAAAGACCAGGTAGCTGCCTTGCAAATTTGATCAACTGAAGTCTCATTCTTGAAAGCCCAAGAAGTGGCAACTGACCTAGTAGAATGAGCCTTAAAGTGATGGTAAACTAATTTACTTTACAATTTCATATTTACACTGCTATAGGTATATATGATCAAACAGCATTATTCTTTTTTTTATATTTATATGTAATTTATCCTCAATTTTCCTAATGTTTTGTAACCTGTTTGCTCCGCATCTCCCCGCCCCTCTTATATGCCCGTAACAACACTATGTCCTTTGTCCTCTCTCCACCCTCTACTCACGTCATACTGATTGCTCGTTCCTGATATTCTAATTTTTAATGCATGTGCATTCGTTTTCATCTAACGCATGCGCAATGTCTATCTACCTGTCAACCGCGATCTGCTAAATAAAACCTAACACCTAACGCATGCGCAATGTCTATCTACCTGTCAACCACGATCCCCCGCCGCAATCCCTAATAAAATATTTAACCCCTAAACCGCCGATCCCGGACCCCGCTGCCACCTACATTAACTACCCCCTAATGTGATCCCCCTACACCGTCGCCAACTATATTAAACTACACCCTAAAGTGAGCCCCTTACACCGCCGCCATCTACCTTACCTACCCACTAAAGTGAGCCCCTTACACCGCCGCCATCTACCTTACCTACCCCCTAAAGTGAGCTCCTACCCCGCCGCCATCTATTTTAAAATTATTAACCCCTAATTTAATCCCCCTACCCTGCCACCACCTATATTAAATTAATTAACCCCTAATTTAATCCCCCTACCCCGCCGCCAGCTATATTAAATTATTTAACCCCTAAAATACTAAACTATCCCTACCACTAAACCTAACCCTACAAATAGCCCTGAAAAGGGCTTTTTGCGTGGCATTACCCCAAAGTAAACTGCTCTATTGCCAGCCCTTAAAAGGGCTTTTTGCGGGGCATGCCCCAAAGAAAACTGCTCTTTTACCAGCCCTTAAAAGGGCTTTTGGCGGGGCTTTGTCACAAAGTAATCAGCTCTTTTGCCTCTAATCTAAATCCCCCTACACCGCCGCCACCTATATTAAATGTATTAACCCCTAATCTAATCCCCCTACACCGCCGCCACCTATATTAAACACATTAACCCCTAATCTAATCCCCCTACACCACCGCCAGCTATATTAACCCTATTATATTAGGGTTAATATAGTTAAAATAATTATATTATATATATTAACCCTAATTATATAAGGGTTAATATAGTTAATATCGTTATTATATTATATTATATATATATTAAGTATAATAACCCTAACTCTAACATCCCTAACTAAACTCTTATTAAAATAAATCTAATATTAATATTATTAATTGAAATATTCCTATTTAAATCTAAATACTTACCTATAAAATAAACCCTAAGATGGCTACAATGTAATTAATAATTACATTGTAGCTATTTTAGGGTTTATATTTATTGTACAGGTAACTTGGTATTTATTTTAACTGGGTACAATAGCTATTAAATAGTTAATAACTATTTAATAGCTACCTAGTTAAAATAATTACCAATTTACCTGTAAAATAAATCCTAACCTAAGTTACAAATACACCTACACTATCAATAAATTAAATAAACTACAAATATCTAAACTAAAATACAATTAAATAAACTAAACTAAATTACAAAAAAAACCAAAACAATAAATTATAAAAAAATAAAAAAAAAGATTACAAGATTTTTAAGCTAATTACACCTATTCTAAGCCCCCTAATAAAATAATAAAGCCCCCCAAAACAAAAAAAAATCCCTACCCTATTCTAAATTAAAAAAGTTAGCTCTCTTACCTTACCAGCCCATAAAAGGGCCTTTTGCGGGGCATGCCCCAAAGAAAACTGCTCTTTTGCCTGAAAACCCCCCCCACAATATCACCCCCAACATTACGACCCACCACCCACATACCCCTAATCTAACCCAAACCCCCCTTAAATAAACCTAACACTACCCCCCTGAAGATGTCCCTACCTTGTATTCACCCAGCCGGGCAGAACTCTTCATCCGATCCGGGCGATGTCTTCAATCAAGCGGCAGTGAAGTCTTCTTCCATCCAGCGATGTCTTCAATCAAGCGGCAGTGAAGTCTTCTTCCATCCGGCGATGTCTTCAAGCAAAGCGGCATCGGAATTAAGGTAGAAAAATCTGATTGGCTGATTGATCAGCCAATCAGATTTTTCTATCTTAATTCTGATTGGCTGATAGAATCCTATCAGCCAATCGGAATTCGACGGACGCCATCTTGGATGACGTCATTTAAAGGTACCTCATTCCTCGTTCAGTCTTCGTGCCGGATGGATGCTCCGCGGCGGAGGAGCGAAGAAAGAAGATTGAAGATGCCGCTTTGCTTGAAGACATCGCCGGATGGAAGAAGACTTCACTGCCGCTTGATTGAAGACATCGCCGGATGGAAGAAGACTTCACTGCAGCTTGATTGAAGACATCGCCTGGATCGGATGAAGAGTTCTGCCTGGCTGGGTGAATACAAGGTAGGGAGATCTTCAGGGGGGTATTGTTAGGTTTATTTAAGGGGGGTTTGGGTTAGATTAGGGGTATGTGGGTGGTGGGTTGTAATGTTGGGGGGTGGTATTGTGTTTTTTTTTTCAGACAAAAGAGCAGTTTTCTTTGGGGCATGCCCCACAAAAGGCCCTTTTAAGGGCTGGTAAGGTAAAAGAGCTAACTTTTTTAATTTAGAATAGGGAATTTTTTTTATTTTGGGGGGCTTTATTATTTTATTAGGGGGCTTAGAATAGGTGTAATTAGCTTAAAAATCTTGTAATTTTTTTTATTTTTTGTAATTTAGTGTTTGTTTTTTTCTGTAATTTAGTTTAGTTTATTTAATTGTATTTTAGTTTAGATATTTGTAGTTTATTTAATTTATTGATAGTGTAGGTGTATTTGTAACTTAGGTTAGGATTTATTTTACAGGTAAATTGGTAATTATTTTAACTAGGTAGCTATTAAATAGTTATTAACTATTTAATAGCTATTGTACCTAGTTAAAATAAATACCAAGAAGTTACCTGTAAAATAAATATAAACCCTACATTATAGCTATCTTAGGGTTTATTTTATAGGTAAGTATTTAGATTTAAATAGGAATATTTCAATTAATAATATTAATATTAGATTTATTTTAATAAAAGTTTAGTTAGGGATGTTAGAGTTAGATAGGGTTATTATACATAATATTAAATTAGGGTTAATATAGTTAATATAGCTGGCGGAGGTGTAGGGGGATTAGATTAGGGGTTAATGTGTTTAATATAGGTGGCGGCAGTGTAGGGGGATTAGATTAGGGGTTAATGTGTTTAATATAGGTGGCGGCGGTGTAGGGGGATTTAGATTAGATGCAAAAGAGCCGATTACTTTGTGACAAAGCCCCGCCAAAAGCCCTTTTAAGGGCTGGTAAAAGAGCAGTTTTCTTTGGGGCATGCCCTGCAAAAAGCCCTTTTAAGGGCTGGCAATAGAGCAGTTTACTTAGGGGCTATGCCACGCAAAAAGCCCTTTTCAGGGCTATTTGTAGGGTTAGATTTAGGTTTAGTGGTAGGGATAGTTTAGTATTTTAGGGGTTAAATAATTTAATATAGCTGGCGGCGGGGTAGGGGGATTAGATTAGGGGTTAATTAATTTAATATAGGTGGCGGCGGGGTAGGGGGATTAGATTAGGGGTTAAATAATTTAATATAGGTGGCGGCGGGGTAGGGGCTCACTTTAGGGGGTAGGTAAGGTAGATGGCGGCGGGGAAGGGGATCACATTAGGGGGTTATAGATTTAATATAGCTGGCGGCGGTGTCTGGGAGCGGTGGTTTAGGGGTTAATAACTTTATTAGGTGGCGGCGGGGTCCGGGAGCGGCGGTTTAGGGGTTAATAACTTTTTTTATTGTTAGGATAGTGAAAAATAACCTAAGACGCATGCGTTAAATCGAACGTGCACGCGCAAATTCTTAGACGGATTGAGAGGATGTTGATTGGTTGTTAGGATCGTCGGAAGTGATCGTTAGGGCGCATGCGCAAATAAATTGTACGGCAAATAGCCTGTCTAGCGACTGGATAGATGATTGGACACAGGCAGGAAAAATTAATGTGACGTCACAGTGGGCTGGCGATTTTACGGAACGGATATATTCTTTAGTTGTAAATTGTAAGTAAATGGCTATTTCATGTTTTTAGTGAAATTTCATGAGAAAATGTAATAATATTTGATAATACCTATAACATATTCACCCTATACTGAGTTTACCATCCCTTTAATAAGCTCTGTGAATCAAAAGTCAACTAAACAGCTAAGGAAATAGAGGCCTTCTGACCTTTCCTAGGCACCTAGAAAAGAACAAACTAGAGGTTTTGTCTGAAATCCTTAGTAGCATAAACATAATATTTAAATGCCCCAATATCCAGAGAATGCAAAGATCTTTCAGAAGCATTCTTAGGACTAGTACACGAAGAGGGAACAATCTCTCTACCAATGTTTTCTGAAGAAACAACCTTAAGCAAAAAATTAAATCTCCATAAAACAGCCTTGTCCTGATGGGAAAAAAAAAAAATGACATCACATAAGGCTCACAAGAAACAGCAGACAATTCAGAAACTCTTCTAGCAGAAGATATAGCCAACAGAAACAACACTTTCCACAAAAGTAGTTTAATGTCCAATTTATGCATAGGCTCAAAGGGAGCCTGCAAAACCCTTAAAGGGACAGTCTACACCAGCATTTTTATTGTTTGAAAATATAGATAATCCCCTTATTACCCATTCCCTAGTTTTGCATTACCAACACATACACTTTTTACCTCTGTGATTACCTTGTATCTAAGCCTCTGCAAACTGCCCCCTTATTTCAGTTCTTTTGACAGACATCCATTTTAGCCAATCAGAGCTTGCTCACTGGAACTCCACATGCATGAGCACTGTGTTATCTATATGACATATGTGAACTAACACCCTCTAGTGGTGAAAAACTGTCAAAATCCCCTGAGAGAAGAGGCGGCCTTCAAGGGCTTAGAAATTTGCATATGAACCTCTTAGGTTTAGCTTTCAACTAAGAATACCAAGACAACAAAGCAAAATTGGTTATAAAAGTAAATTGGAAAGTTGTTTAAAATTACATTCTCTATTTGAATCATGAAAGTTTATTTTGGACTAGACTGTCCCTTTAACACTAGATAAAGTTTCCAAGGAGGAGAAAACAAAAATTATGAAGTAGCAGATAATTTCCTTTCCTTCGATACAGGGAGAGTCCACAGTTGCATTCATTAATTGTGAGAATACAGAACCTGGCCACCAGGAGGAGGCAAAAACACCCCAGCCAAAGGCTTAAATACCTCCCCCACTTCCCTCATCCCCCAGTCATTCTGCCGAGGGAACAAGGAAACAGTAGGAGAAATATCAGGGTGAAAGGTGCCAGAAGAAAACAAAATAAATTTAGGGCCGCCTATCGGAGAACACGGGCAGGAGATGTGGACTGTCCCTGTATCGAAGGAAAGGAAATTATTTGGTAAGTAATAATTTATGTTTTCCTTCTTAATACAGGGAGAGTCCAAAGCTGCATTCATTACTTGTGGGAAACAATACCCAAGCTACAGAGGACACTGAATGCTAACGGGAGGGTAAAAAAAGAGAGGCGGACCCTAATCTGAGGGCACCACAGCCTGCAAAACCTTTCTCCCGAAGGCTGCTTCGGCCGAAGCAAAAACATCAAACTTGTAATATTTGGAAAAAGTATGTAAGGAGGACCAGGTAGCACGTCTTACAAAACTGATCCATAGAGGCCTCATTTTTGAAGGCCCAAGAGGAAACCACTGCTCTCGTAGAATGAGCAGTAATCCTCTGAGGAGGCTTAAGACCCACTGACTCATATGCTAAGCGGATGATACTCCTCAACCAAAAAGATAAGGAAGTCGAAGAGGCCCTCTGACCCCTATGCTTCCCAGAATAGATAAAAAGAGAAGAAGTTTGTCTAAATTCCTACGAAGCCTAAAGATAAAACTGCAAGGCACGAACCACATCCAGATTATGCAGTAAATGTTCCTTCTATGAAGGAGGATTAGGAAGGAACCAAAATTTCTTGATTGATGTTGCGATTTGACACAACCTTAGGAAGAAATCCTAACTTAGTTCGTAGAACAACCTTATCAGCATGGAACACCAGATAAGGAGGGTCGTATTGCAAGGCAGCAATCTCAGATACTCTGCGCACAGTAGCAATAGTTAGTAGAAAAAGAACCTTCCAAGACAAAAATCTTAATGTCAACTCCATGCATTGGCTCAAAAGGAGTCCGTTGTAAAACTTTTAAGAACAAGATTTAAACTCCAAGGAGAAGCATTAGATCTAAACACCGGCCTGATCCTAGCCAGAACCTTAACAAAAGACTGTACATCCGGAAGCTCAGTGAGCCTCTTCTGCAGTAAAACAGACAGGGCCGAAATCTGTCCCTTCAAGGAACTAGCTGAAAGGCCCTTCTCCAGTACAACCTGTAAAAAATAAGGAATCCCAGCAACCTTTACTTTGTGCCAGGACATACCACGCTCTTCACACCAGAATAAGTAGGTCCTCCACACCTTATGAAAGATGAGACGAGTAACCGGCTTACGAGCTTGAATGAGAGTATCGATAACCCTCCCAGAAAACCCTCTATTGGCTAAGACTAAGCATTCAATCTTCACGCAGTCAGCCTCAGAGATTCTAGATTTTGATGAATAAAGGGGCCTTATCCCAGCAGATCCCTGCGACAAGGTAACCTCCAAGGAGGAGATGACATCCCCACTAGATCCGCAAACCATATCCTTCGCAGCCACTATGGAGCAATCAGTATCACCGACGCCTGCTCCTGAAAGATTTGAGCCACCACTCAAGGAAGGAGTGGTAATGGCAGGAAAAGAGAAATTAGATTGAACCTCCAAGGTACCGCTAATACATCTATTAGCTCCGCCTGAGGACCCCTGGACTTCGACCCATATCTGGGTAGCTCGGTATTGAGACGGAACGTCATGAGATCTATCTCCGGCATTCCCCACCTGTCAGAATGTAGATTGCTGACAGTGAACAGTTGTGGGTCTCCGCCCACCCCAGAATCTGAGATACTTCCCTCAATGCCATGAAGCTTCTCGTTCCCCCCTGATGGTTGATGTAAGCCACGGGGATATATGCTCTGATTGGATCAGATAAATTGGGACAAACCCAGTAGGGGTCAAACCTTCAGAGCATTGATATCGCCCGAAGGTCTAGAATGTTGAACGGAGGGAGCTCTCCTTCTGCGTCCACAGGCCCTGCGCCTTCTTGGCGCACCAAACAGCTCCCCATCCTGACAGACTTGCGTCCGTAGTCAGTCACCCAGGATGGTCTTAAAAAGGATGTCCCTCGGGACAGGTGATCCGGACAGAGCCGCCAAGAGAGCGATTCTCTCGACCGGTTGTCCAAAGAATCTGTTGAGACAGATCAAAATGATCTCCGTTCCACTGCCTCAGCATGCACAGTCGCAACGGCCTGAGGTGGAACCTGGCAAAAAGAACTTTGTCCATGCTGGACACCACGAGACCAATCAACTCCATACACTGAGCCACAGATGGCCTTAAGGAGGTCTGGCAAGCAAGACATGTTGAAGCTAGTTTGCAACTTCTCTGGTCTGTTAGAAATATTCTCATGTCTATGGAATCGTGCCCAAGAATTCCACCCTGGTGCTTGGAATAAGAGAACTCCTTTCTCTATATCTTCCCCAGAGGAGAGATTCTTCCGCCAGATGAAACTATGGTGCTTGTACAAAAATGTCCTCCCAGAAGGGAGCTACTGCTACACCCCGGGTTCTGGCGACTGCTAGAAGAGCCCCTAGAACCTTCATAAAATTCTTGGAACAGTAGCTGGAACAAACGGAAGTGCAATGAACTGTAAAGTGTTGGTCCAGGAACCTAAACCTGAGGAACTGGAAGTGTTCCCTGTGGATTGGAAGGTGAAGGAATGCCTCCTTCAGATCTATAGTGGTCAAAAACTGCCCTTCCCGAATTAAGGGAAAGATGGACCTTATTGTCTTCATCTTGACGAGGGGACATTTAGAAATTTGTTTAAAGGGCCATTACACACTCAAAAAAATATAGGCTATTTAAATTAAGCCCCAAAAGAAGATAAAGTTTATAATGGACATGTATTAGCAATTTTGCTGCTAACTCTCCTAAAAATGATTATAAAGTTTCTAATCCTCTTAGTGCATGAGAATACAAACGTAATATCCACTAGCTTCAGAGCAAGGCTTTTTCTACACTCCCTATCTAGTGTCCTTTACAGCCAGCCCCCATGCTGGGGCTGTCTGTGTAATAGATAAGGCTGTCACAAATCCCCTCACCTCTCTCAGCCGTTTCTCCCTGACTGTTTACACTGGGCACAATCTCACTCCATCCTCTGTCCTCCCGGTAAGCATTCTGTAGACACAAGGGGAATATTTCACTCACAGCTCTGGGAAACATGATCCTGAGATGTTTTACAGAGCTGTGTGTTAAAATATTCGGAGTGCCATAGTGAGGACAAAGAGGGAGTCAGATATATGCACAGTTGCACTGTTTTTTATATGGGCAGATGTATTTTACATGTGCTGGGGTAGAATCCCTGTGATTTAGCTCATGTGCAGTTTGTTACAGGAAAATTAAATGCTCTGTCTACATCTCTCAGGCGGTGCTCAGCTGATATAAATATAAAATAATCTGTCCATATAAAAAACAGCGCAACTGTGCATATATCCGACTCCATCTTTGGCACACACAGCTCTGTAAAACATCTCAGGATCATGTTTCACAGAGCTGTGAGTGGAATATTCCCCTTGTGTCTACAGAATGCTTATGGGGTGGACAGAGGGGGGAGTGAGATCGTGCCAGTGTAAACAGTCAGGGAAAAATGGCTGAGAGAGGTGAGGGGATTTGTAAGTGACAGCCTTATCTATTACACAAACAGCCCCAGCATGGGGGCTGGCTGTAAAGGACACTAGATAGGGAGTGTAGAAAAAGCCTTGCTCTGAAGCTAGTGGATATTACGTTCGTATTCTCATGCACTGAGAGGATTATAAACTTTATAATTATTTTTAGGAGAGTTAGCAGCAAAATTGCTAATACATATCAATTATAAACTTTATCTTCTTTTGGGGCTTAATTTAAATAGCCTATATTGGCCCTTTAAGCACTTTAGGTCCAGAACTGGACGGAAAGATCCCTCCTTCCTTTCAGACCATGAAAATGTTTGAATAGTATCCCAAACCTCTCTCTATGATAGGCACTGGGACAATTACTCCAAAGGAGGACAGATCCCTTACGCACTCCAAAAAGGCTTCCCTCTTTCCTAGTCTTGAGGACAGGTTGAGAGGATGAATCTGCCCCCGAGTGAATGAGATTTGAAACCTATCTTGCGACCCTGAGCTATGACCTCCAGGACCCCAGAATCCTGCACGTCCCTGAACCAAGCCTCTGAAAAAGCGATAGACTGCCCCTTACACGATCCAAATAGGACCGTGGGCCGCCCCTTCATGTGGCCTTAGTCTCGGTGGGCTTCTTGCTCTGCTTGGGTCTATTTCAGGACTGAGACAATATGGAGTAAAGGAGCGCTATAAGCTAAATAAGATAGTCTGGAGACCTCAATACAATTAATCAAACACATTTATTTTAAAAAATTAAAAAAGTGTCATACAGTAATATATATTAGGGACGTCTCCCTGGAATTAAAACAATTCTATATCTAAAACAATAAAGTATATAATGTACCAAGTGTTTATGTATATTCCACCTTTCTATTTTAATTATCTCTTTTCCACCTTAATTAATATGTTGCCGCAGCTGTAGCGGCTATTTTCTTAGTCTTTCAATCATAAAGCAACAATGTCTCTTTTTATGATTTTATGAATTTGTATTTATATAAGTCATTTATCGTTAAAATGTCTTTTGCTGTTTTCTGTAATTTTTGTAGACTTGTCTGTAAAACAGTTATTTTTGTATACGGATGGGCTTACCGGGTCTTCTGACACTTCTGTGTCTGGTGTACGTTGCCTGGGTGTCAAAATCTGATCACTGCTTTTTGTTTGGTATCGAAACCTGGACCACGCTCCTGCGTGTATGGGTTTCTTTTATGCTGCCGGTCTGAAGCAATTTTCACCCCTGCAGTCTGGGTTCTTTGTTTCCCGGACAGCCTCCTAAGACAGGTAGTTACGATGTACGCCTCCAGCGTGTGTATAGGGACTAGGACTTAGATTCGCAAACGGCCGTTTGTCTTAAACTTTCTTTCCCTCTCCTTTTTCAAAGTGGGGTTAGTTTAGTGGGTGCCCAGTTCTCTGTGATAGAAAGAACGTCTACGCGTTTCGCCAATAGGCTTTATCAAGACGGATGATTTTAGTTGTTACACCGGCAGTTTAAAAAGCCCTCCATTCATTTCTATTGGTTGATAGGTACACTGTTTTGATAGGTGTTTTTTAGAAAGGTGGATTTCTCAGATGTCTATTAAGGTGGAATCTTTTTTAGCTTTTCTCTTTGCTACTTCATAAGGGTTTTGGATGTCACCTGTTTGCTCAATTGTATAAAGTGGAATGTTATTTCTTTTTATCTTCTATATACACCTTCCAAACTAGATATATTTCGCTTTTTTTACAATATTCAAATTTTGACCTTCTTATCTTATGGTGGAATTATCAGCCTTCTATTTTATTTCAGGATTATAATTGACTATATGTGTTACTATTTCGGTAAACTATTTTTTCTTATGTGTGTGAAACTAGCGATCTATTGTAAACTAATTTTTTTTTTTTTTTTCTAATTTATTATTAGTTGTACGAGTTTCAACCTTAAACTTAATTATTTTGGTTTTTTCTATAATTAATTTATTTATTATTATTGTCTATATGATGATGTAATTCTAAATTTCTCTACTTTTTTATGGTATATTTTTATTTTTATTTCCTTGTCAATTTATTTTGCTCTTAGTAGATGACTTCTCTTTTACATAGTTTAGGGTACTTCAAAGGTTTAGGGAAAAAAGAGGTTGATCTAAAATATATTTTATTTTCTTGTATATTATTAGTGGATTTTTGTTTTATGACAAAAGAAACGGGGATAGGTCTAATTCTGAGTTTAATCCCGCAGGATAGAGGGTTTGCATGTTGTAAATTAGCTCTGCTTCTGTTCTTAACAATTTCTCTTCAAAATTCCCTCCTCTCCATTCGGGTTTGAGTTTTTTTATGCCCCAAAAGGTGAAGTCTTTTAGATTATTATTATGAACTTCCCTAAAATGAGTGTAAAGGTGTGTTTCTAGATTTCCTCTGTCTATGCATGATAAGTGCTCTCGTATTCGTTCCCTTAGGGTTCTGGTGGTCTCCCCTATATATTGTAGATTACATGTGCATTGTATAATGTAGATGACACCCTTATCCTGACATCTTATGGTTTCTTTTATGTGATGTATCTTACCATTTTTGTTGGATTTAATGTTTTTGCATTTACTGCTGAATTTACAAGACCTGCAGCCAAAACAGGGATAAAAACCGGCTAGTTTATTACCTAATAGATCTTTTTCTAATGTGGAATCTGTTTTAAAATTTCTAAACTCACTGGGAGCTAGTATTTTTTTGAAATTTTTTGCTTTTTTGAAAATTATTTTTGGATTATCTGTCATTTTTTCGCCTATGAGAGGATCTGTTTGAACTAGATGCCAGTGTTTTTTTTAAATTTTTTTGTAAAGTGTAGTGATCACAGTTGTAGTCAGTTATTAATGCAATGTTGAATTTATCTTCCTTTTCTTCTTTTTTGTCTATTTTATCTGAGTTTTTGTTTTTATATGTAAGTAGACTTTTTCTATCTTTTTGATCTACTTGTTCTTTTGCCTTTCTTATTATCTCTGTATTATATCCTCTATCAGTGAATTTTTTCTCAAGTATCTCTATCTGTTCTAGATAATCTGACGTTTTCGTGCAGTTGCGCTTTATCCTGAGATACTGGCCTTTGGGAATATTTTCTTTCCATTTATTTAAATGGCAACTATTGAAATGTATTAGATTATTTGCGTCTACTTTTTTGAAGTGTGTTCTGGTGATTATTTCTTTTTCTATAATTTCAATGTCCAAATCTAAGAATGTTATTTTTTCCTTACTTGTGATATGCGTAAAATTAATTCCTATGTCATTTTTGTTCATGTCTGAAATGAATTTGTTTAATTCTATCGATGTCCCCTCCCAAACAAAGATGATGTCATCAATGTATCTTTTATAGAGCACGAGATTTGCGCCGAGCTCATGTTGGGATATAAATTCTTCTTCCCATTTTCCCAAGAATAAATTTGCATAGCTCGGCGCAAATCTCGTGCCCATAGCGGTTCCTCTGGTTTGAATATAGAATTTTTTATTGAAAGAAAAATAATTCTGATTTAAAATAAAATTAACCCCTTTAATTATAAATTCTTTTTGTTCCTGATTTAATGTTTTGTCTCTGGTCATGTACATTTCTGCTGCTTTTGTGCCTAAATGATGTTGAATACTTGTGTATAAAGATGAAACATCGCACGTACCTATCAGATAGTTTTCTTTCCATTCTAGATTATTAAGGAGTTGTAATATGTCCGTGGTGTCTTTAAGGTAGGAAGGTAGAGTTTTTACATATTTTTGCAGGAAATTGTCAATGTATTGTGATAAGTTTGCAGTTATGGACCCTATTCCGGATATTATGGGCCTACCTGGTGGGTTTATGAGATCCTTATGTAATTTTGGCAGGTAATAGAATACTGGTATTTTTGGGTATTTCGGACAGAGAAACTCGAATTCTTTTTTATGGATTATATTCTTACTCTGGGCTTCTTTTAGTATATTTATTAGTTTATTTTGAAACTTTTTTGTTGGATCTATTTTTATTTCTTGGTAGGTGTCTGTGTCTCCAAGGAGTCTATTGGCCTCACTGATGTAACTTTTTGTGTCTAGAAGAACTATGCCTCCTCCCTTATACGCAGCCTTAATTGTCAGTTCATTATCTTTTTGTAAATTTTGTATTATTGTATTTTCTTTTTTAGACAGATTCCTTGGTCTATATTTATTGTCTTTTAATTTTGCAATATCGTTTTGTACCAATTTTTCAAAAAGCTCGAGATTTCTCCCTTTTTCATTAGTTGGATAAAATTTTGATTTTAATTTGTAATTGGTATGTTTTATTTCCGGAGTTGTTGTTTCTGTAGTTATTGTGGCTATTCTGTTTGGAATTATTTGTCTTTCTATTGGATTTTTTGCAAAAAAACTTTTTAAGGTTAGTTTACGAACAAATTGACTGATATGTATATGCGTATTGAATTTATTTATTTTGGCGGTAGGGGCAAAGCTTAAGCCTAATTGTAACACTTTTTCTTCATCTTTAGTCAATGTTTTACTGCTCAAATTAAAAATCCCTATTTTAGTGTCTATTTTGTTTTCTTGACATTTTTTTGTTGTTGTTGATCTCCCTCCTCTTGTTCCTCTCTGCTTCTTTTTCTTAACGGTGGTGCTTTTAGTGCCAGTTGATTTTGTGGTGTCTCTTGTTTTTTTGGGGGTAACCCTAAAAAATGTTCTTCATTTGTTGGGGTGTTTTGATCAGTTTTTAAATTTTCAAATCTGTTGTGTGTTTCTAATTCATAATTGTGATTAGTATTTTCTCTTGGTGTTTTTTTATCATATGTGTGAATTTTAGAATTATCTTTGTGATTCCCTCTGTGGAAATTTTCTCTTACGTGATTGTCATTTCTATAGTAATTATCATTTCTATAGTAATTATTATTTCTATGGTGATAATTATAACCATTTCTATAGTTATTGTGCTCATTTTTCCTATCTTCCTCTCTGTGTGTGTTTCTTTCTTGTTGTCTGTGATTATCTCCATATTGTGTGTAATTTCTATCTTGTGTGTCGAACCTTCTATGATAGTTTTGATGATTTCTATATTCTCTTAATTGATAGTTGTTGCGTGAGTGATTCCAGTGATTGTAATTACTCCTTTCTCTATTATAATACTGTCTCTCATTTGGCCTTATTTCATATCTATAATCTTTATAATTCATGTTCTCTCTATCTTCATAGTTTCTTTGTGTATAATTTGAACTTTGTTTTCTATATGTTTGCTGTTTGCTAATATTAGGTGTATTAATATCTGTAGGGTCATGATTTTGTCCTGTTTTATCTTCTTTTTGTGTATTGTACTCTAATTCTTGGTAATCTTCCTCATCTCTTTTATATTTTCTCCATTTCGTCTCTAATATATCTTTATTTAGTTTATTTAGATTAAAAATAATTTCTTTCTGTCTATTTTTAAATTCTTTGTCATCTTTCACTTCAGCTAGTTCATTTTTAATTGTTGTAATATTCTCACTTAATTGTTCTAGGGATTCTTCCCTAGATCGTTTCAGAATATCTAATAAGATTTGGGTGGTATCTTTCAATGCTGTATCCCATTCTATTTGGAATTCATTTTTTAACTCAAAAGTACATTTCTTTTTTAATCTGAGGCCTCTTGGCGCCCATTTATTTGCTATGTATTTGTTAAGGAAATTTAATTCTATTTTTTGTTTGAGTTCGCTCGTCATGTTTTTCTCTAGTTTAGACATTTTTGTATTAATATCTATGGGTTCTATCTCATTTATATCAGATTCATTCTCAGTGATATCTTTTAGAATTTGTTCTCTCCAAGTAAATATATCATTCTCCATTACCAGGCTGCTGTTACTTATGCTTAAACAAACTAAGCTAGGGAAGTGTAGTAATTCAAAAATTGGATCAATAAGAGACTGCGCCCGGAATCTAATCTTAAAGCTCCTTCACAGGTTATCTTCCCTATAATTACCGTATAAAATTACAATGTGTTGAGACAATATGGAGTAAAGGAGCGCTATAAGCTAAATAAGATAGTCTGGAGACCTCAATACAATTAATCAAACATACATTTATTTTAAAAAATTAAAAAAGTGTCATACAGTAATATATATTAGGGACGTCTCCCTGGAATTAAAACAATTCTATATCTAAAACAATAAAGTATATAATGTACCAAGTGTTTATGTATATTCCACCTTTCTATTTTAATTATCTCTTTTCCACCTTAATTAATATGTTGCCGCAGCTGTAGCGGCTATTTTCTTAGTCTTTCAATCATAAAGCAACAATGTCTCTTTTTATGATTTTATGAATTTGTATTTATATAAGTCATTTATCGTTACAATGTCTTTTGCTGTTTTCTGTAATTTTTGTAGACTTGTCTGTAAAACAGTTATTTTTGTATACGGATGGGCTTACCGGGTCTTCTGACACTTCTGTGTCTGGTGTACGTTGCCTGGGTGTCAAAATCTGATCACTGCTTTTTGTTTGGTATCGAAACCTGGACCACGCTCCTGCGTGTATGGGTTTCTTTTATGCTGCCGGTCTGAAGCAATTTTCACCCCTGCAGTCTGGGTTCTTTGTTTCCCGGACAGCCTCCTAAGACAGGTAGTTACGATGTACGCCTCCAGCGTGTGTATAGGGACTAGGACTTAGATTCGCAAACGGCCGTTTGTCTTAAACTTTCTTTCCCTCTCCTTTTTCAAAGTGGGGTTAGTTTAGTGGGTGCCCAGTTCTCTGTGATAGAAAGAACGTCTACGCGTTTCGCCAATAGGCTTTATCAAGACGGATGATTTTAGTTGTTACACAGGCAGTTTAAAAAGCCCTCCATTCATTTCTATTGGTTGATAGGTACACTGTTTTGATAGGTGTTTTTTAGAAAGGTGGATTTCTCAGATGTCTATTAAGGTGGAATCTTTTTTAGCTTTTCTCTTTGCTACTTCATAAGGGTTTTGGATGTCACCTGTTTGCTCAATTGTATAAAGTGGAATGTTACCAGTACCCTAAACTATGTAAAAGAGAAGTCATCTACTAAGAGCAAAATAAATTGACAAGGAAATAAAAATAAAAATATACCATAAAAAAGTAGAGAAATTTAGAATTACATCATCATATAGACAATAATAATAAATAAATTAATTATAGAAAAAAACAAAATAATTAAGTTTAAGGTTGAAACTCGTACAACTAATAATAAATTAGAAATGAAATAAAGATGAAACATCGCACGTACCTATCAGATAGTTTTCTTTCCATTCTAGATTATTAAGGAGTTGTAATATGTCCGTGGTGTCTTTAAGGTAGGAAGGTAGAGTTTTTACATATTTTTGCAGGAAATTGTCAATGTATTGTGATAAGTTTGCAGTTATGGACCCTATTCCGGATATTATGGGCCTACCTGGTGGGTTTATGAGATCCTTATGTAATTTTGGCAGGTAATAGAATACTGGTATTTTTGGGTATTTCGGACAGAGAAACTCGAATTCTTTTTTATGGATTATATTCTTACTCTGGGCTTCTTTTAGTATATTTATTAGTTTATTTTGAAACTTTTTTGTTGGATCTATTTTTATTTCTTGGTAGGTGTCTGTGTCTCCAAGGAGTCTATTGGCCTCACTGATGTAACTTTTTGTGTCTAGAAGAACTATGCACAACTAATAATAAATTAGAAAAAAAAAATTAGTTTACAATAGATCGCTAGTTTCACACACATAAGAAAAAATAGTTTACCGAAATAGTAACACATATAGTCAATTATAATCCTGAAATAAAATAGAAGGCTGATAATTCCACCATAAGATAAGAAGGTCAAAATTTGAATATTGTAAAAAAAGCGAAATATATCTAGTTTGGAAGGTGTATATAGAAGATAAAAAGAAATAACATTCCACTTTATACAATTGAGCAAACAGGTGACATCCAAAACCCTTATGAAGTAGCAAAGAGAAAAGCTAAAAAAGATTCCACGTTAATAGACATCTGAGAAATCCACCTTTCTAAAAAACACCTATCAAAACAGTGTACCTATCAACCAATAGAAATGAATGGAGGGCTTTTTAAACTGCCGGTGTAACAACTAAAATCATCCGTCTTGATAAAGCCTATTGGCGAAACGCGTAGACGTTCTTTCTACCACAGAGAACTGGGCACCCACTAAACTAACCCCACTTTGAAAAAGGAGAGGGAAAGAAAGTTTAAGACAAACGGCCGTTTGCGAATCTAAGTCCTAGTCCCTATACACACGCTGGAGGCGTACATCGTAACTACCTGTCTTAGGAGGCTGTCCGGGAAACAAAGAACCCAGACTGCAGGGGTGAAAATTGCTTCAGACCGGCAGCATAAAAGAAACCCATACACGCAGGAGCGTGGTCCAGGTTTCGATACCAAACAAAAAGCAGTGATCAGATTTTGACACCCAGGCAACGTACACCAGACACAGAAGTGTCAGAAGACCCGGTAAGCCCATCCGTATACAAAAATAACTGTTTTACAGACAAGTCTACAAAAATTACAGAAAACAGCAAAAGACATTGTAACGATAAATGACTTATATAAATACAAATTCATAAAATCATAAAAAGAGACATTGTTGCTTTATGATTGAAAGACTAAGAAAATAGCCGCTACAGCTGCGGCAACATATTAATTAAGGTGGAAAAGAGATAATTAAAATAGAAAGGTGGAATATACATAAACACTTGGTACATTATATACTTTATTGTTTCAGATATAGAATTGTTTTAATTCCAGGGAGACGTCCCTAATATATATTACTGTATGACACTTTTTTAATTTTTTAAAATAAATGTATGTTTGATTAATTGTATTGAGGTCTCCAGACTATCTTATTTAGCTTATAGCGCTCCTTTACTCCATATTGTCTCAACACATTGTAATTTTATACGGTAATTATAGGGAAGATTACCTGTGAAGGAGCTTTAAGATTAGATTCCGGGCGCAGTCTCTTATTGATCAAATTTCTATTTCAGGACTGAGCCAGCTTGCTCTGGTTTAGCGGAGACCTCTGATGCTGGGCTTTTATCAGAACTAAAGGAACAAAAATACAAACTTTGTCCAATAGAATTGTTCTCCATATATAACGGTATGAAGGCACCCTTGGCCCCTGAAACCATTGAGATAGTCAAACAAACTCTTTCCCTTAAAGGAGAGGGAAAGAGACTAGACTTCGTCACGGGCCTGAACAGAAAACCTGAAGTCTTAGCCATAGGCTAATTAATCTGCGTAATAAGAGCACAGATAAAAGAATTAGTAACCCCCCGAAGGCCGTAATTCTTTCCTGAAAAATGTTGAGGAGAGCCTCCCCCTCGAAGATTTTCGCGAAGGAGATGCCCCAAAAGGTAGCCGCTCCATAAACTGCGGCGACAAGCGCCGCCCGTAAAAGCAAATATCCCATAGGTTGAAAATCCTTTTTAACAAAGTCTCCATCCTTATATCCGGCGGCTCTACGAATGATGAATTATCCTCACACGGGCTAGCATTACGCGTGGCAATCGTAAATTAGCGCCAACCAAGTAGGGATGGGAAAGAGAGAACCCACCCCCAAGCAGACGACGGGAAGAGGAATCTAATCCTGTTCCACTTGTCCTTAATAATGATTGCCATCAAATTTAGGACCCAGAAGTTTGACTGGCCGCTTGGCCTTTGGAACCTCTAAAGTAATCAAAATCTCCTTTAGTAGAAAGCGTAAACGTTCTGTCCTAAATCTAAAAAACATAATTTATGCTTACCTGATAAATTCCTTTCTTCTGTTGTGTGATCAGTCCACGGGTCATCATTACTTCTGGGATATAACTCCTCCCCAACAGGAAATGCAAGAGGATTCACCCAGCAGAGCTGCATATAGCTCCTCCCCTCTACGTCAGTCCCAGTCATTCGACCAAGAATCAACGAGAAAGGAATAACCAAGGGTGAAGTGGTGACTGGAGTATAATTTAAAAGATATTTACCTGCCTTAAAACAGGGCGGGCCGTGGACTGATCACACAACAGAAGAAAGGAATTTATCAGGTAAGCATAAATTATGTTTTCTTCTGTTATGTGTGATCAGTCCACGGGTCATCATTACTTCTGGGATACCAATACCAAAGCAAAAGTACACGGATGACGGGAGGGATAGGCAGGCTCATTATACAGAAGGAACCACTGCCTGAAGAACCTTTCTCCCAAAAATAGCCTCCGAAGAAGCAAAAGTGTCAAATTTGTAAAATTTGGAAAAAGTATGAAGCGAAGACCAAGTTGCAGCCTTGCAAATCTGTTCAACAGAGGCCTCATTCTTAAAGGCCCAAGTGGAAGCCACAGCTCTAGTGGAGTGAGCTGTAATTCTTTCAGGAGGCTGCTGTCCAGCAGTCTCATAGGCTAAACGTATTATGCTACGAAGCCAAAAAGAGAGAGAGGTAGCAGAAGCTTTTTGACCTCTCCTCTGTCCAGAGTAAACGACAAACAAGGAAGAAGTTTGGCGAAAATCTTTAGTTGCCTGCAAGTAGAACTTGAGGGCACGAACTACATCCAGATTGTGTAAAAGACGTTCCTTCTTTGAAGAAGGATTTGGACACAAGGATGGGACAACAATCTCTTGATTGATGTTCCTGTTAGTGACTACCTTAGGTAAGAACCCAGGTTTAGTACGCAGAACTACCTTGTCTGAGTGAAAAATCAGATAAGGGGAATCACAATGTAAGGCTGATAACTCAGAGACTCTTCGAGCCGAGGAAATAGCCATTAAAAACAGAACTTTCCAAGATAACATTTTTATATCAATGGAATGAAGGGGTTCAAACGGAACACCCTGTAAAACGTTAAGAACTAAGTTTAAACTCCATGGTGGAGCAACAGCTTTAAACACAGGCTTGATCCTAGCTAAAGCCTGACAAAAGGACTGGACGTCTGGATTTTCTGACAGACGTCTGTGTAACAAGATGGACAGAGCTGAAATCTGTCCCTTTAATGAACTAGCTGATAAACCCTTTTCTAAACCTTCTTGTAGAAAAGACAATATCCTAGCGATCCTAACCTTACTCCAGGAGTAACCTTTGGATTCGCACCAGTATAGGTATTTCCGCCATATTTTATGGTAAATCCTTCTGGTAACAGGCTTCCTAGCCTGAATCAAGGTATCAATAACCGACTCAGAAAAACCACGTTTTGATAAAATCAAGCGTTCAATTTCCAAGCAGTCAGCTTCAGAGAAGTTAGATTTTGATGTTTGAATGGACCCTGTATCAGAAGGTCCTGTCTTAGAGGTAGAGACCAAGGCGGACAGGATGACATGTCCACTAGATCTGCATACCAAGTCCTGCGTGGCCAAGCAGGTGCTATTAGAATTACTGATGCTCTCTCCTGTTTGATTTTGGCAATCAATCGAGGAAGCAGCGGGAAGGGTGGAAACACATAAGCCATCCTGAAGTTCCAAGGTGCTGTCAAAGCATCTATCAGAACTGCTCCTGGATCCCTGGATCTGGACCCGTAGCGAGGAAGTTTGGCGTTCTGGCGAGACGCCATGAGATCTATCTCTGGTTTGCCCCAACGTCGAAGTATTTGGGCAAAGACCTCCGGATGAAGTTCCCACTCCCCCGGATGAAAAGTCTGGCGACTCAAGAAATCCGCCTCCCAGTTCTCCACTCCCGGGATGTGGATTGCTGACAGGTGGCAAGAGTGAGACTCTGCCCAGCGAATTATCTTTGATACTTCCATCATTGCTAGGGAGCTTCTTGTCCCTCCCTGATGGTTGATGTAAGCTACAGTCGTGATGTTGTCCGACTGAAACCTGATGAACCCCCGAGTTGTTAACTGGGGCCAAGCCAGAAGGGCATTGAGAACTGCTCTCAATTCCAGAATGTTTATTGGTAGGAGACTCTCCTCCTGATTCCATAGTCCCTGAGTCTTCAGAGAATTCCAGACAGCGCCCCAACCTAGTAGGCTGGCGTCTGTTGTTACAATTGTCCAGTCTGGCCTGCTGAATGGCATCCCCCTGGACAGGTGTGGCCGATAAAGCCACCATAGAAGAGAATTTCTGGTCTCTTGATTCAGATTCAGAGTAGGGGACAAATCTGAGTAATCCCCATTCCACTGACTTAGCATGCATAATTGCAGCGGTCTGAGGTGTAGGCGTGCAAAAGGTACTATGTCCATTGCCGCTACCATTAAGCCGATCACCTCCATGCATTGAGCTACTGACGGGTGTTGAATGGAATGAAGGACGCGGCATGCATTTTGAAGTTTTGTTAACCTGTCTTCTGTCAGGTAAATCTTCATTTCTACAGAATCTATAAGAGTCCCCAAGAATGGAACTCTTGTGAGAGGAAAGAGAGAACTCTTCTTTTCGTTCACTTTCCATCCATGCGACCTTAGAAATGCCAGAACTAACTCTGTATGAGACTTGGCAGTTTGAAAGCTTGAAGCTTGTATTAGAATGTCGTCTAGGTACGGAGCTACCGAAATCCCTCGCGGTCTTAGTACCGCTAGAAGGGCACCCAGAACCTTTGTGAAGATTCTTGGAGCCGTAGCCAATCCGAATGGAAGAGCTACAAACTGGTAGTGCCTGTCTAAGAAGGCAAACCTTAGATACCGGTGATGATCTTTGTGGATCGGTATGTGAAGGTAAGCATCCTTTAAATCCACTGTGGTCATGTACTGACCCTCTTGGATCATGGGTAAGATTGTCCGAATAGTTTCCATTTTGAACGATGGAACTCTTAGGAATTTGTTTAGAGTCTTTAAATCTAAGATTGGCCTGAAAGTTCCCTCTTTTTTGGGAACCACAAACAGGTTTGAGTAGAACCCTTGTCCTTGTTCCGACCACGGAACCGGATGGATCACTCCCATTGTTAACAGATCTTGTACGCAGCGTAGAAACGCTTCTTTCTTTATCTGGTTTGTTGACAACCTTGACAGATGAAATCTCCCTCTTGGGGGAGATAATTTGAAGTCTAGAAGGTATCCCTGAGATATGATCTCTAGTGCCCAGGGATCCTGAACATCTCTTGCCCAGGCCTGGGCGAAGAGAGAGAGTCTGCCCCCTACTAGATCCGGTCCCGGATCGGGGGCTCTCGGTTCATGCTGTCTTTGGGGCAGCAGCAGGTTTCCTGGCCTGCTTGCTTTTGTTCCAGGACTGGTTAGGCTTCCAGCCTTGCCTGTAACGAGCAACAGCTCCTTCCTGTTTTGGTGCAGTGGAGGTTGATGCTGCTCCTGTCTTGAAATTCCGAAAGGGACGAAAATTAGACTGTCTAGCCTTAGCTTTGGCCTTGTCTTGAGGTAGGGCGTGGCCCTTACCTCCCGTAATGTCAGCGATAATTTCTTTCAAACCGGGCCCGAATAAGGACTGCCCCTTGAAAGGTATATTAAGTAATTTGGACTTAGAAGTAACATCAGCTGACCAGGATTTTAGCCACAGTGCCCTGCGTGCCTGTATGGCGAATCCTGAGTTCTTAGCCGTAAGTTTGGTTAAATGTACTACGGCCTCCGAAATGAAAGAATTAGCTAGTTTAAGGACTCTAAGCCTGTCCGTAATGTCGTCTAGCGTAGAGGAACTAAGGTTCTCTTCAAGCGACTCAATCCAAAATGCTGCCGCAGCCGTAATCGGCGCGATACATGCAAGGGGTTGTAATATAAAACCTTGTTGAACAAACATTTTCTTAAGGTAACCCTCTAATTTTTTATCCATTGGATCTGAGAAAGCACAGCTATCCTCCACCGGGATAGTGGTACGCTTAGCTAAAGTAGAAACTGCTCCCTCCACCTTGGGGACCGTTTGCCATAAGTCCCGAGTGGTGGCGTCTATTGGAAACATCTTTCTAAATATTGGAGGGGGTGAGAACGGCACACCGGGTCTATCCCACTCCTTAGTAACAATTTCAGTTAGTCTCTTAGGTATAGGAAAAACGTCAGTACTCGCCGGTACCGCAAAGTATTTATCCAACCTACACAGTTTCTCTGGTATTGCAACGGTGTTACAATCGTTGAGAGCTGCTAAGACCTCCCCTAGTAGTACACGGAGGTTCTCCAATTTAAATTTAAAATTTGAAATATCTGAGTCCAATCTGTTTGGATCAGAACCGTCACCCACAGAATGAAGCTCTCCGTCCTCATGCTCTGCGAGCTGTGACGCAGTATCAGACATGGCCCTAGCATTGTCAGCGCACTCTGTTCTCACCCCAGAGTGATCACGCTTGCCTCTTAGTTCTGGTAATTTAGACAAAACTTCAGTCATAACAGTAGCCATATCTTGTAATGTTATCTGTAATGGCCGCCCAGATGTACTAGGCGCCAAAATATCACGCACCTCCCGGGCGGGAGATGCAGGTACTGTCGCGTGAGGCGAGTTAGTCGGCATAACTCTCCCCTCGCTGTTTGGTGAAATTTGTTCACATTGTACAGATTGACTTTTATTTAAAGTAGCATCAATACAGTTAGTACATAAATTTCTATTGGGCTCCACCTTGGCATTGGAACAAATGACACAGATATCTTCCTCTGAGTCAGACATGTTTAACACACTAGCAAAAAAACTTACAACTTGGTTATAATCTTTTTTAGCAAAAAAAAAAAAAAAAAAAAAAAAAAAAAAAAAAACGCACTGTGCCTCAAAGAGGTACTAACGATTAAATGACAGTTGAAATAATGAACTGAAAAACAGTTATAGCATCAAACTTTAAAACAACACAACTTTTAGCAAAGGTTTGTTCCCATTAGTAAAAAACAACACTAATTAAATTTGTACATAAGAAAACAAAACAACGTTTTTTATTCACAGTCACTATAAGAATTCTCACAGCTCTGCTGAGAGAATTTACCTCCCTTCAAAGAAGTTTGAAGACCCCTGAGATCTGTCAGAGATGAACCGGATCATGCAGGAAATATAAAAGTAGCTGACTGGAATTTTTTGATGCGTAGCAAAGAGCGCCAAAAACGGCCCCTCCCTCTCCCACACAGCAGTGAAGAGAAACGAAACTGTCACAATTAAAGCAAAAAACTGCCAAGTGGAAAATAATGCCCAAATATTTATTCACACAGTACCTCAGCAATGTAAACGATTCTACATTCCAGCAAAAACGTTTAACATGAGAATAGTTATTAAAAGGATTAGTGACCTTTAACACAGTAGTTCCGGTGAAATACCATCCCCAGAATACTGAAGTGTATACATACATGTCATTTTAACGGTATGGCAGGCTTTTCTCATCAATTCCATTCAGAAAATAAAAACTGCCACATACCTCAATGCAGATTCATCTGCCCGCTGTCCCCTGATCTGAAGCCTTTACCTCCCTCAGATGGTCGAGAACAGCAATATGATCTTAACGACTCCGGTTAAAATCATAGTAAAAAATCTCTGTCAGATTCTTCCTCAAACTCTGCCAGAGAAGTAATAACACGCTCCGGTGCTATTTTAAAATAACAAACTTTTGATTGAAGTCATAAAAACTAAGTATAATCACCATAGTCCTCTCACACATCCTATCTAGTCGTTGGGTGCAAGAGAATGACTGGGACTGACGTAGAGGGGAGGAGCTATATGCAGCTCTGCTGGGTGAATCCTCTTGCATTTCCTGTTGGGGAGGAGTTATATCCCAGAAGTAATGATGACCCGTGGACTGATCACACATAACAGAAGAAACTGGATCCACCCCAGGCAGAGGATTATAGGCAGCAGACTCCAACCCTGCAAGTTCATACTCTGAAGTTTCAGAGAGAACCTCTTCCTCTGATAACTGATTGGATATATCCGACAAAATACATGATGTCACCTGGGCAGGAGTGCAAGATTTAACTTTTGGCTTGCACTTAGCAGTGTGAGGGAAAGCACTAATGGCTGCAGACACCACCGTAGGAAACTGCAGTAACGTCTGTTGAAAAACATAATTTATGTAAGAACTTACCTGATAAATTCATTTCTTTCATATTAGCAAGAGTCCACGAGGCCCGCCCTTTTTGTGGTGGTTATGATTTTTTTGTATAAAGCACAATTATTCCAATTCCTTATTTTTTATGCTTTCACACTTTTTTCTTATCACCCCACTTCTTGGCTATTCGTTAAACTGAATTGTGGGTTTGTTGAGGGGTGTATTCATAGGCATTTTGAGGTTTGGGAAACTTTGCCCCTCCTGGTAGGAATGTATATCCCATACGTCACTAGCTCATGGACTCTTGCTAATAAGAAAGAAATGAATTTATCAGGTAAGTTCTTACATAAATTATGTTTTCTTTCATGTAATTAGCAAGAGTCCATGAGCTAGTGACGTATGGGATAATGAATACCCAAGATGTGGATCTTCCACGCAAGAGTCACTAGAGAGGGAGGGATAAAATAAAGACAGCCAATTCCGCTGAAAAAATAATCCACACCCAAAACAAAGTTTAAAACTTATAATGAAAAAAACTGAAATTATAAGCAGAAGAATCAAACTGAAACAGCTGCCTGAAGTACTTTTCTACAAAAAACTGCTTCAAAAGAAGAAAACACATCAAAATGGTAGAATTTAGTAAAAGTATGCAAAGAAGATCAAGTTGCTGCTTTACAAATCTGATCAACCGAAGCTTCATTCTTAAATGCCCAGGAAGTAGAGACTGACCTAGTCGAATGAGCTGTAATCCTTTGAGGCGGAGTTCTACCCGACTCAACATAAGCATGATGAATCAAAGACTTTAACCAAGATGCCAAAGAAATGGCAGAAGCCTTCTGACCTTTCCTAGAACCAGAAACAACAAATAGACTAGAAGTCTTTCGGAAATCTTTAGTAGCTTCAACATAATATTTCAAAGCTCTAACTACATCCAAAGAATGCAACGATCATTCCTTAGAGTTCTTAGGATTAGGACACAATGAAGGAACCACAATTTCTCTACTAATGTTGTTAGAATTCACAACCTTAGGTAAAAATTTAAATGAAGTTCGCAACACCGCCTTATCCTGATGAAAAATCAGAAAAGGAGACTCACAAGAAAGAGCAGATAATTCAGAAACTCTTCTAGCAGAAGAGATGGCCAAAAGAAACAAAACTTTCCAAGAAAGTAATTTAATATCCAGCGAATGCATAGGTTCAAACGGAGGAGCTTGAAGAGCCCCCAGAACCAAATTCAAACTCCAAGGAGTAGAAATTGACTTAACAGGTTTTATACGAACCAAAGCCTGTACAAAACGAATATCAGGAAGACTAGCAATCTTTCTGTGAAAAAGAACAGAAAGAGCAGAGATTTGTCCTTTCAATGAACTTGCAGACAAACCTTTATCCAAACCATCCTGAAGAAACTGTAAAATTCTAGGAATTCTAAAAGAATACCAAGAAAAATGATGAGAAGAACACCAAGAAATGTAAGCCTTCCAGAGTCGATAATATATCTTCCTAGATACAGATTTACAAGCCTGTAACATAGTATTAATTACGGAGTCAGAGAAACCTCTATGACTGAGAATAAAGCGTTCAATCTCCATACCTTCAAATTTAAGGATTTGAGATCCTGATGGAAAAAAGGACCTTGCGATAGAAGGTCTGGTCTTAAAGGAAGAGTCCACGGTTGGCAAGTAGCCATCCGGACAAGATCTGCATACCAAAACCTGTGAGGCCATGCTGGAGCCACCAACAGAACAAACGAACGTTCCTTGGAAATAACTCTTGGAAGAAGAACTAGAGGCGGAAAGATATAAGCAGGATGATAGGTCCAAGGAAGTGACAATGCATCCACTGCTTCCGCCTGAGGATCCCAGGATCTGGACAGATACCTTGGAAGCTTCTTGTTTAGATGAGAAGCCATCAGATCTATTTCTGGAAGTCCCCACAATAGAACAATCTGAAGAAATACCTCTGGGTGAAGAGACCATTTGCCCGGATGTAACGTTTGGCGACTGAGATAATCCGCTTCCCAATTGTCTATACCTGGGATATGAACCGCAGAAATTAGACAGGAGCTGGATTCCGCCCATACAAGTATTCAAGATACTTCTTTCATAGCCAGAGGACTGTGAGTCCCTCCTTGATGATTGACATATGCCACGGTTGTGACATTGTCCGTCTGGAAACAAATGAACGACTCTCTCTTTAGAAGAGGCCACGACTAAAGAGCTCTGAAAATTGCACAGAGTTTCAAAATGTTGATTGGTAATCTCGCCTCCTGAGATTTCCAAACCCCTTGTGCTGTCAGAGACCCCCATACAGCTCCCCAACCTGTCAGACTTGCATCTGTTGAGATTACAGTCCAGGTCGGAAGAACAAAAGAAGCCCCCTGGACTAAACGATGGTGGTCTGTCCACCACATCAGAGAGTGTCGTACAATCGGTTTTAAAGATATTAATTGAGATATCTTTGTATAATCCCTGCACCACTGGTTCAGCATACAGAGCTAAAGAGGTTGCATGTGAAAACGAGCAAAGGGGATCGCGTCCGATGCAGCAGTCATAAGACCTAGAATTTCCATGCATAAGGCTACCGAAGGGAATGATTGAGACTGAAGGTTTCGACAAGCTGAAACCAATTTCAGACGTCTCTTGTCCGTCAGAGACAGAGTCATGGACACTGAATCTATCTGGAAACCTAAAAAGGTTACCCTTGTCTGAGCAATCAACAAACTCTTTGGTAAATTGATCCTCCAACCATGTTCTCGAAGAAACAATACAAGTCGATTCGTATGAGATTCTGCTAAATGTGAAGACTGAGCAAGTACCAAGATATCGTCCAAATAAGGAAATACCACAATACCCTGTTCTCTGATTACAGATAGAAGGGCACCGAGAACCTTTGTAAAAATCCTTGGAGCTGTTGCTAGGCCAAACGGCAGAGCCACAAACTGGTAATGCTTGTCTAGGAAAGAGAATCTCAGAAACTGATAGTGATCTGGATGAATCGGAATATGCAGATATGCATCTTGTAAATCTATTGTGGACATATAATGCCCTTGCTGAACAAAAGGCAGAATAGTCCTTATAGTTACCATTTTGAATGTTGGTATCCTTACATAACAATTCAATATTTTTAAATCCAGAACTGGTCTGAAGGAATTCTCCTTCTTTGGTACAATGAAGAGATTTGAGTAAAACCCCAGCCCCTGTTCCAGAACTGGAACTGGCATAATTACTCCAGCCAACTCTAGATCTGAAACACATTTCAGAAATGCTTGAGCCTTCACTGGATTTATTGGGACAAGGGAAAGAAAAAATCTTCTTGCAGGAGGCCTAACCTTGAAGCCTATTCTGTACCCTTGTGAAACAATGTTCTGAATCCAAAGATTGTGAATCGAATTGATCCAAATTTCTTTGAAAAATCGTAATCTGCCCCCTACCAGCTGGGCTGGAATGAGGGCCGCACCTTCATGTGGACTTGGGAGCTGGCTTTGGCTTTCTAAAAGGCTTGGATTTATTCCAGACTGGAGATGGTTTCCAAACTGATACCGCTCCTGTAGGGGAAGGATCATGCTTTTGTTCCTTATTGTGACGAAAGGAACGAAAACGATTAGCAGACCTAAATTTACCTTTAGATTTTTTATCCTGTGGTAAAAAAGTTCCTTTCCCCCCAGTAACAGTTGAAATAATAGAATCCAACTGTGAACCAAACAATTTATTACCCTGGAAAGAAAGGGAAAGCAAAGTTGACTTAGAAGACATATCAGCATTCCAAGTTTTAAGCCATACAGCTCTTCTAGCTAAAATAGCTAAAGACATATACCTGACATCAACCCAAATGATATCAAAGATGGCATCACAAATAAAATTATTAGCATGTTGAAGAAGATTAATAATGCTATGAGTATTATGATCTGTTACTTGTTGTGCTAAAGCTTCCAACCAGAAAGTTGAAGCTGCAGCAACATCCGCCAAAGATATAGCAGGTCTAAGAAGATTACCTGAACATAAGTAAGCTTTTCTTAGAAAGGATTCAATTTTCCTATCTAAAGGATCCTTAAAGGAAGTACTATCTGCCGTAGGAATAGTAGTACGTTTAGCAAGAGTAGAGATAGCCCCATCAACCTTAGGGATTTTGTCCCAAAACTCTAATCTGTCAGATGGCACAGGATATAATTGCTTAAACCGTTTAGGAGGAGTAAATGAATTACCCAAATTATTCCATTCCCTGGAAATTACTTCAGAAATAGCATCAGGGACGGGAAAAACCTCCGGAATAACTACAGGAGGTTTAAAAACCTTTCAAACGTTTAGATTTAGTATCAAGAGGACCAGATTCCTCTATTTCTAATGCAATTAAGACTTCTTTAAGCAAAGAACGAATAAATACCATTTTAAATAAATATGAAGATTTATCAGTATCAACCTCTGAAACAGAATCCTCTGAACCAGAAGACTCATTATCAGAATCAGAATGAGGATGTTCATTTAAAAATTCATCTGAAAAATGAGAAGTTTTAAAATACCTTTTACGTTTACTAGAAGGAGGAATAATAGACATAGCCTTCTTAATAGATTTAGAAACAAAATCTCTTATGTTAACAGGAACACCCTGAATATTAGATGTTGATGGAACAGCAACAGGTAATGGAACATTACTAAAGGAAATATTATCTGCATTAACAAGTTTGTCATGACATTCATTACAAACAACAGCCGGAGGAACAGTTACCACAAGTTTACAACAAATACACTTAACTTTGGTAGATCCAGCATCAGGCAGCAATTTTCCAGAAGTATCTTCTGATTCAGGGTCAATCTGAGACATCTTGCAATATGTAATAGAAAAAACAACATATAAAGCAAAATTGATCAAATTCCTTAAAAGACAGTTTCAGGAATGGGAAAAAATGCCAATGAACAAGCTTCTAGCAACCAGAAGCAAATAAACAATGAGACTTAAATAATGTGGAGACAATAATAACGCCCATATTTTTTAGCGCCAAAAAAGACGCCCACATTATTTGGCGCAAAAACGTCAAAAAAATGACGCAACTTCCGGCGACAAGTATGACGCCGGAAATTACAAGAACATTTTTGCGCCAAAAAAGTCCGCGCCAAGAATGACCCAATAAAATGAAGCATTTTCAGCCCCCGCGAGCCTAACAGCCCACAGGAAAAAAAGTCAAATTTTAAGGTAAGAAAAAATTGATTATTCAAATGCATTATCGCAAATAATGAAACTGACTGTCTGAAATAAGGAATGTTGAACATCCTGAATCAAGGCAAATAAATGTTTAAACACATATATTTAGAACTCTATATAAAAGTGCCCAACCATAGCTTAGAGTGTCACAAAAATAAGACTTACTTACCCCAGGACACTCATCTACATGTAGTAGAAAGCCAAACCAGTACTGAAACGAGAATCAGTAGAGGTAATGGTATATATAAGAGTATATCGTCGATCTGAAAAGGGAGGTAAGAGATGAATCTCTACGACCGATAACAGAGAACCTATTAAATAGACCCCGTAGAAGGAGATCATTGAATTCAAATAGGCAATACTCTCTTCACATCCCTCTGACATTCACTGCACACTGAGAGGAAAACCGGGCTCCAGCCTGCTGCGAAGCGCATATCAACGAAGAATCTAGCACAAACTTACTTCACCACCTCCATGGGAGGCAAAGTTTGTAAAACTGATTTGTGGGTGTGGTGAGGGGTGTATTTATAGGCATTTTGAGGTTTGGGAAACTTTGCCCCTCCTGGTAGGAATGTATATCCCATACGTCACTAGCTCATGGACTCTTGCTAATTACATGAAAGAAAATGGTCTCCTCAAGATGGAGGATTAGCAGAGCCATGGGAAGCTGCATGTGTATATCAGATGCATGTAGGGTGTGCGCCTCACTGGACGAAGGACTCAAAGGTGGGCGGCTCAGTGGTATCAAACATGTCAACCTTATTTGATATAATCCCCTTATCAAGGCATATGGAACATAATTGAGAGGGTGGATATTCCAGAGCTCCCTCACAATATAAACAGGCATTACTCTTTGAAATAGAGGGAGAACCCTCTAATGAATCAGAATCCTCCATAGCTAAAGTACGATATGCGGAGGACTACAGAAAAAAACTAACTTTATTTTAAATAAAAAAGCAGCACCTTTATACCCTCAATGGCTGGGGCACCCACCACCTCCTATAACAGAGATAAAAATCCTCTCTAGTAGTAACTCGGCCAAGAGAAAGGAAATGGAAGCCTCAACCATTCGGGTCACATGGTGCACAATGCAGGACCGTCCCTGCTATGAGAAAAAGCGCGCCAAGCTTTTAAGCTGTGCAACCTTCAAAGTGAAAGTGAAACCTGTATGTTCCATCTCAGCCTATGATGATCCCATAACATTCTTACACAAAAAGCAGCATAAAATCAAATAAAACTGTTCATAATCCCCCTCAGGAGATATTAACTCTTGATTCCATATAGATAAAAGGAGCCACACTGTGACCCTGTTTTCTGGCGTTTGCAATATGTGTAAAAAAAAACATTAATTATGCTTACCTGATAATTTTCTTTTCTTCTGACGGGAAGAGTCCACAGCTGCATTCATTACTTTTGGGAAATACAAAACCTAGCCACCAAGAGTAGGCAAAGACACCCCAACCAAAGGCTTAAATACCCCAATTCCCTCATCCCCCAGTCATTCTGCCAAGGGAACAAGGAACAAGGAACAGTAGGAGAAATATCAGGGTGAAAAAAAGGTGCCAGAAGAACAAAAAAATTACAGCCGCCTCAGAGATAAAAACACTGGCGGGAGCTGTGGACTTTTCCCGTCAGAAGAAAAGAAAATTATCGGTAAGCATAATTCATGTTTTTCTTCTTAAACGGGAGTCCACAGCTGCATTCAGTACTTTTGGGAAAACAATACCCAAGCTAGAGGACACTGAATGCAAACAACTGGTGGGATACAAAAATGCGGCCCGTTCTAAAGGTACCACAGCCTGAAATTACCCAACACCCTATAAAAATATAGATGACACGGGTGAAAACCCGAAGCTCAGGTAACTGCACATTAGTTACACCGCCAGCAAAGCCAAACTAGAGACCACTCAGTCCCAGAGTCCGTCGAGCCCAAACAGCCTTCGAGGAGTCAGTCTCGCGGGTCACGACTCCCAGGAAGGTACCCGGCCATAAGACAAGGACCACTATCAGCCCCCTAAAAGGAGAACAGATTCCCAGGAAAAACCCAAAGGAGCATTCCACACAGCTCAACAAACATAGAACAACCCAAGGTTGTCTTACGATAGTATCGCCCAGGGAGACGAACTCCCTAGAAACACAAGGACCGAATAAAAAAAGATCCATACACAGGGAACACGTCCCAAAAAGGACTCGAGAGACACCCTCATATCCCTGATCCAGTCACATACCCTAAGGTACTCCAGAAAAACAAGAGTTCCCTGTTGCCTTGTATCAGATCGAAACCTGCAGGCTAGGCCAGCAGAGACAGCGGCAGTAGGATAACTTTCCCACCACGAAAAGCGTTTTAAAGCCTACTAGCACACATTCAAAGTGTAAATATTTGTGGCTGGATTCAAACTTCTAACCTTCCAAATGCTCACAGTCCTCAAAATACCGGGCACCATGAGCGTCCCCTCCCAGCACCAGACGCCAGTAGAAAGAGGAGGACATCAAAAGTCCTCCCACCAAAGGGGAGGACCGACTCTGCAAGAAAACGGTCAACATTTCATAGATAACCGATCCCCGAGCTTCCCTCCAGGGTAATGGTCCCAGCCCAAAGGCTAGTCAAAGACCGAAAATAGTCCCAGACCTCTGGAAGAGAAAGGAAGGGTCAATGAGGAACAAAGCCCCCGGGTAGACCTCTGACAGATACTACAAACGGCATGCTACCGTGATTCAGGATAGGCATTGTGCACAGGTACGAGACCCCCTACACCCTGTCTTCACCAAAAAGATAACACTTCCCATGGAAAGAGGGCCCTCAGACCCCCCAACATCTATATATCAGAATCCAACATTTAGCAGAAGCCCCAACAGGGTTCAAATCCTCAGCCTCCAGCTGCAGGAACGGTGGAACCAGTCACTACATCGCATCTCCCCTTCAAGGATTCTGAAAATGCCAGAAGGGAAAAGACCCTTACAAGGCATGAAAAACAAGGACCCATAGGTCGCCATATAAGGCTGCTTTAGGCAAGGATATTTGTGGGACTTGCATTATGAAGAGTATATAACCATAGCTGGATTTGAACTCCTGACCTTCAGCTTTCAGGAAACATAGTTTACTATTAAGCCATTGTGGGACACAATCAGATACTAAGGCAACTCCGAACCAGGAGAACCCAACCCCCGCTCTAGAAGAGAAGAGAACAAGAACAACGGAAAACCACCCAACCATGGAGGCGAGACCTCTCGGCCATATCGCCAACCCAGTTGAAAGACACCTGGAGTCTAAAGGAACATCAAATGCGCCAGCAGACCCGTAGGGAACCATCAGAAAGACCTAAAGCCTAAGCCACAGGCATCTCCCACGAAAAGCAGAGCCCCGCCCTCCTCTGAGAGAGGCACACAGGGCCACAAACACCTAAGGTGAGACCGAACCATCCACACCCATCTAGGGAGAGACATGGCCCTAGGCCAAGGTCCTTGAAAAACGGAATTGATCAAAAGATCTAACTTCCAGAGGAACACTAAGCGGCCTCCTACGATTAGGAGCGCACCATCTAAAGTCCGTAGACTTGGCCTCAAACCCAAGAATCTGAAAGAGCTCCTGAACAGTTTAAGAATTCGTAAGGTAGCACCAACACCCGAAGGTGAAAGAGAACCCTGGACCTTGATGCCATAAAGAGTTAGACGTAAGGCGCCCTCCACGAAGCCCTAACGGAATAGCGAGGATAAATGGTCAACTATCTGACCCCAGAAGGGCGACGTCTGTAACTGACCTTGACTCTTCACCGTTAAGCCCCAAGGCTAGAGTGCAACGAGGACGCAGAACACCAGAGGTCCTTGTAGGATCGATCTTCCAAAAAGAAACCTCTATAACAGGGTGAAAGCTGGAACCTCGCAGCTCCACACAGAAGGAAGGAAACCCCTGCACACCACCTCTTAGAGTAACGCAACTCTGAGCAGAGGAAGCAGCACATGCCCGCGCTTCCAGACCAGATGATCCACCCAAGGCGGTAAGGAAGGAGACTCCGACACCGTAAGAAAATGTTTAATAGGCTAAAGAGTCAGCATCCGTAAGAACTTCGAGTGAAGCCGCAAACAGTTCACTCACATAGGTCACTCACCTCTCATTACTCCAAAGGAATGGAAATTACAGTTCTGAGTCCCCAGGGACCTGGAGAACCACGATGACATCTGCAAAAAAATGGCGAGTAGCCCGAAAAAAGCCGACCCTAGATCGGTACTTATAAACATCCAGTCAGAGCAATAGGCCAAATGACATTCAGAATCCGACAGGATTAAATCAGCACCATGAGGGTGACATGAACCCAGGTAACAGCCGAAAAGCGTCCGACCAGTACCTGCCTGGTATAAGTACACTCTAGAACTGCCCAAGGTCCAAGAAAATTCAACCTGAAGGATCGAAAAATGAACTAGAAAACATAATTCTATTATTCAAAAAGTGCGCAACTTCCGAGGAAGTGCCCACGCGACCACCAAATCACAAGTATCAGTTCCAGAGAATAACGTTCTCAAAAACAAAAATCTAACAGACATGAGCTTAAGAAAAAACAAATTATAGATATCCAATTGGATCGAAAATAAAAACATCAATTTATGCTTACCTGATAAATTTATTTCTCTTGTGGTGTATTGAGTCCACGGATTCATCCTTACTTGTGGGATATTCTCCTTCCCTACAGGAAGTGGCAGAGAGAGCACCTACAGCAGAGCAGTCTATATAGCTCCCCCCTTAGCTCCACCCCCCAGTCATTCGACCGAAGGCTAGGAAGAAAAAGGAGAAACCATAGGGTGCAGTGGTGACTGAAAGTTTAAAAATAAAAATATATATGCCTGTCTTAAATAAACAGGGCGGGCCGTGGACTCGATACATCACAAGAGAAATAAATTTATCAGGTAAGCATAAATTATGTTTTCTCTTGTAAGATTTATCGAGTCCACGGATTCATCCTTACTTGTGGGATACCAATACCAAAGCTTTAGGACACGGATGAAGGGAGGGACAAGACAGGGACCTTAAACGGAAGGCACCACTGCTTGTAGAACCTTTCTCCCAAAAATAGCCTCCGAAGAAGCAAAAGTATCAAAATTGTAAAATTTGGAAAAAGTATGAAGCGAAGACCAAGTCACCGCCTTACAAATCTGTTCAACAGAAGCCTCATTTTTAAAAGCCCATGTGGAAGCCACAGCTCTAGTAGAATGAGCAGTAATTATTTCAGGAGGCTGCTGTCCAGCAGTCTCATAGGTCAAACGGATGATGCTTTTCAGACAAAAGGAAAGAGAGGTAGCCGTAGCCTTTTGGCCTCTCCGCTTACCAGAATAAAACACAAACAATGAAGATGTTTGACAGAAATCTTTGGTTGCTTTTAAGTAAAACTTTAAAGCACGAACCACATCAAGATTGTGTAACAGACGTTCCTTCTTTGATGAAGGATTAGGACACAGAGAAGGAACAACAATCTCTTCATTGATATTCTTATTAGAAACAGCCTTAGGAAGAAAACCAGGTTTGGTACGCAAAACCACCTTATCTGCATGGAAAATAAGATAAGGGGAATCACACTGTAAAGCAGATAGCTCAGAAACTCTTCGAGCCGAAGAGATAGCAACTAAGAACAAAACTTTCCAAGATAGAAGCTTAATATCTATGGAATGCATAGGTTCAAACAGAACCCCTTGAAGAACTCTAAGGACTAGGTTTAGGCTCCAAGGCGGAGCAGCAGGCTTAAATACAGGCTTAATTCTGACCAAAGCCTGACTAAAAGTTTGAACGTCTTGGACATCTGCCAGACGTTTGTGTAGTAGAATAGACAAAGCAGATATTTGTCCTTTTAGAGAACTAGCTGATAATCCCTTCTCCAAACCCTCTTGGAGAAAAGACAATATTCTAGGAATCCTAATCTTACTCCACGAGTAACCTTTGGATTCACACCAATAAAGATATTTGCGCCAAATCTTATGATAGATTTTTCTGGTTTCAGGCATTCAGGGTATCAATGACCGACTCAGAGAACCCACGCTTTGATAGAACTAGGCGTTCAATCTCCAAGCAGTCAGACGCAGATAAACTAGATTTGGATGTGAGAACGGACCTTGGATTAGAAGGTCCCGCCTCATTGGCAAAGTCCACGGTGGAACCGAGGACATGCCCACTAGGTCTGCATACTAAGTCCTGCGTGGCCACGCAGGTGCTATCAGAATAACCAAAGCTCTCTCCTGCTTGATTATGGCAACCAGACGTGGAAGGAGAGGAAGCGGTGGAAATACGTAGGCCAAATTGAAGGACCAAGGTACTGCTAGAGCATCTATCAGTACCGCCTTGGGGTCCCGGGACCTGGACCCGTAACGAGGAAGTTTGGCATTCTGACGCGACGCCATCAGATCTAATTCTGGTGTGCCCCATAGCTGAATCAGCTGAGCAAATACCTCCGGATGGAGTTCCCACTCCCCCGGATGAAAAGTCTGACGACTTAGAAAATCCGCCTCCCAGTTCTCTACTCCTGGAATGTGGATTGCTGAGAGATGGCAAGAGTGATCCTCTGACCATCGGATTATTTTGGTTACTTCCATCATCGCTAGAGAACTCCTTGTTCCTCCAGGATGATTGATATAAGCTACAGTCATGATGTTGTCCGACTGAAACCTGATGAATTTGGCTGCAGCAAGCTGAGGCCATGCCTGAAGCGCCTTGAATATCGCTCTCAGTTCTAGGATGTTTATCGGAAGAAGAGATTCCTCCCGAGACCATAAGCCCTGTGCTTTCAGGGATTTCCTAGCAGGCTGGCATCTGTCGTTACAATGAGCCACTCTGTCCTGAGACAACCACCAGAGAAGAGAATCTCTGGTCTCCTGGTCCAGATGCAGTTGAGGAGATAAATCTTCATAATCCCCATTCCACTGTTTGAGCATGCATAGTTGCAGTGGTCTGAGGTGTAGGGAGGCAAAAGGAACTATGTCCATTGCCGCTACCATGAGTCCGATTACCTCCATACACTGAGCCACAGATGGCCGAGGAATGGAATGAAGAGTTCGGCAAGTGGCTAAGAGTTTTAATTTTCTGACTTCCGTCAGAAATATTTTCATTTCTACCGAATCTATCAGAGACCCCAGAAAGGAAACTCTTGTGAGAGGGAAGAGAGAACTCTTTTTCATGTTCACCTTCCACCCGTGAGATCTCAGAAAAGCCAACACAATTTCCGTATGAGACTTGGCTAGCTGAAAAGTCGACGCCTGAATTAAGATGTCGTCTAGATAAGGCGCTACTGCTATGCCCCGAGGTCGTAGAACCGCCAGAAGGGACCCTAGCACCTTTGTGAAAATTCTTGGAGCCGTGGCTAACCCGAAGGGAAGAGCCACAAACTGGTAATGCCTGTTTAGAAACGCAAATCTGACAAATTGATGATGATCTCTGTGAATAGGGATGTGTAGATACTCAGGTAAGTGGTAATGATCGTCTGGATTTACAAATACATCCGCTGTACACCGGATGTATTTGTAGATCCAGACGATCATTACCACTTACCTGAGTGTAAGTTTTTATGTTTATTTGTTTTATTTGCCATAATAAATTACTCAAGCTTGGTTTTCTTTTTGCGCTTCTTTGTACTCCCTTGCTATAGCTGTTCCATTATCCGGGTGATTAGAAGAAAGATCATCCAAAGAGAAGCTGCATCAACCTGGGTAATTGTGCTACATCGTCGTTAAGGACTTGAAAAACGTTTTCTCCTGTGCCTTTTCATGGACGTTTTGGTAACTGGTTTATTTCATTTTATGTACTAACATTGTTATCATATTTTATATATTGTATATATTTTTATATGAATCTGCTTAGTATTGGTTATGTGGGTATATATTCTTTTATGTGGGGTTTGTGTTAATATACTCAATTATTATTAATATATTCAAATAGGAAATTGTCGGCTGTTTTAGCGCTAATATATTTTTTAGGTGTAAACTCTTATCTAAACCATCATGCAAAAACTGAAGAATCATAGGAATTCTAAAAGAATGCCAGGAAAAAACATGATTTACCCACCAGGAAATTAACGTTTACCAAACCTTATAATAAAAACATCCTAGAAACAGGTTTTCAAGCCTGAATCAGAGTTTCAATCTCATAATCTGAAAAAAAAACCTCTGTTTCAGAACTAAGCAGTTAATTTCCATGCCATCAAGTTTAGAAACTTTAGATCCAGATGGAAGAAAGGACCTTGAGACAGAGGAAGAGGCCAAGGAGGGCAATTGGATATTTAAATCAGATCTGTGTACCAAACCCTGTGAGCCCACACTGGGGCAATCAGGATTACAAGTGACAACTCCAGCCTTATCTTGGAAATCACTCTGGAAAGAAGAACTAGAGGAGGAAACTGATAAGCAGGCTGAAATGACCAAGACACTACTAGAGCATCCACTACCTCTGTCTGAGGATCCTTGGATCTTGCAAGGTACTTGGGAAGTTTATTGTTTAAACGAGAGGCCATCAGATCTCTCTCTAGTAGGCCCCAAAGTTCCACAATCAGATGGAACTAATAAAGAGACCACTATCATGGATGTAGAGACTAACGACTGAGAAAGTTTGCCTCCCAATTGTTCACTCCTGGGATGAGAATCGAAGAGATTAGTCAAGAATTCACTTCTGCCAAAGAGAGAAATCGAGACACCTCCATCATAGCCAGGGAACTGTGAGTTCCCCCCTGATGGTTAACATAAGCTTCTGCTGTGACATTGTCTCTCTGGAAACGGAGATGAGATGCCCGTTTCAACAGAGGTCAAGCTTGAAGAGCCTTGAAAATTGCGCAGAGTTCTAGATTATTAATAGGTAACCTCGCCTCCCAAGGATCCTGTACTGCTAGAGACCACCAAACAGCTCCCAAACCTGAAAGGCTTGCATCTGTGGTGATCACAGAACAGGTAGGATGAGCAAAAGAAGCCCCGTAAATAATAAAGCCACTAAGTCAGCTATCTCAAAAGATATTCTTAGATTCCAGTACAAGTCAGTCTCTGAGTATAATCCCTGCATCATTGACGCAGCATACAAAGCTGAAAAGGCCTCATGTGAAATTGAGCAAATGGAATTGCATCTAAAGTTGCAATCATGAGACCTAGTACTTCCATATACTTCCATACACTTCCATACACAAAGCCACTGAAGGGAACGAAAGAGAGTGAAGGTTTATACAAGCTGCTACAAATTTCATCCAACTCAAGTCTATTTGGAATCCTAGGAAAGTAACCTTTGTCTGAGGAATCAAAGAACTATTTGACAAACTAATCCTCCAACTATGTCTTTGAAAAAACAACAATAGTTGACTGGTGTGAAATTCTGCTAAAGGATAAGACTGAGCAAGTACCAAGATATTGTCCAGGTAAGGAAACTGCAATACCATGAGCTTTGATTACAGACAAAAGGGCACCCAGAACCTTGGCAAATATTCTTGGTGCTGTAGCCAGACCAAAACGGAAAGACAGCAAACTAAAAGTGAAATGTTCTGAGTGAATTGGAATATGAAGGTAAGCAACCTTTAAATCTATTGTGGATAAACTGACCTTGCTGAACAAAAGACATTATAGCCCTGATAGTTTCCATTCTGAAAGTAGGAACGCTTATAAATTTGTTGAGTTTTTAGATCCAGAACAAGTCTGAAAGTGCCTTCACTCTTTGGAACAAAGCAGAGATTTGAATAAAATCCCATCCCCTGTTCCTGCAAAGGAACTGGAACAATCACTCCCATATTTTCCAGATCTGCGACAGATTGAAGAAAAGCTTGAGCTTTTACAGGATTCCTTGGAACATTGGACAGAAAAAAACCTTCCTCTGGGAGGCCTTGTTCTAAATCCAATTCGATATCCCTGAGAAACAATATTCTGAACCCAGGGATCTAGGATCAGACTGAAACCAAACCACCTGAAAGATGCTTAATCTGCCCCCAACCAGAACTACTGGATTGGGGGCTGCACAATCATGCGGTTTTAGAAGAGGAGACAGATTTTTTAACCTGTTTGGATTTGTTAGAGTTAGCATTAGGCCTCCAGACTGAACCAGAGGGATTTTGTTTTTGAACAGAGGAGTCAGATTTCTGTTCTCTATTCTGTTGAAAGCAACAAACATTAGGAGCTTTGGATTTTCCCTTAGATTTCCTGTCTTAAAGGAAAAATGGCTCCTTTAACCCCAGCAATAGTAGAAATAAAAGAATCTAAATAAGACCCAAATAACTTCTTTCCTTGAAAATAAAAATAATAATCTAGATTTAGACACCATATCAGCATTTGACATTAATTTTCATAATATCAAACACAGCATCACAAAGAAAAGAATTTGCACTCTTAAGGAAAAGACTGGACAACCAGTAAGTAGAAGCAGCAGCTACATAAGCAATAGAAATAACTGTCCTAAAAATATAACCAGTATGTAGAAAGGCCCTTCTAAGAAAGGATTCTAACATTCTGTCTAAAGGGCCCTTAAAAGAAGTACTGTCTTCCAAAGGAATAGTAGTACGTTTAGCTAAAGTGAAAATTGCCCCATCTACCTTTGGAACCATTTCCCATTACTCTAGACTAGCAGCAGATAAAGGACATAACATTTTAAATCTTGCAGAAGGATTAAAAAACACACCTGGCTTAGACCATTCCCTGTCAGAGACAGCATCAGGCACAGAAAAAAACCTCAGGGAGATTAACAACTGTCCTTAAAACTGAATTTAAAATGATTGCAAGGATTATCATCAGAATATTTAAAATCTTTAACCCCTAAAGTGACTAAGACCTCTTTTAAAAGAGAACGAATATGTTCAACTTTAAATAAAAAAAGAAGAAATATCAGTTTCATTTTCAAGTGCCCTTGGACCAGCGCCTCCTATATCAGGCGCATATTAAAAGGAGCCATAAAAAACACACAAATTAAATACTGTCCACAGGCTACTAAGTACAAAACTATATAGTCCAACTGGTAAAATGAGGGCCCCTAAATAAAAATATGTACTTACCCGTAGACACAACTACTGCACATCTTCCAGCCAGGATTCAGTAGATAGCAAAATTAGTGCTTAAACATAACAGCAGAGGATATGGAATAGGAGTATATCAATGATTTAAAAGGAGGAGGCTAAGGACAGGTCCCCGCAACACCTATAAAAGGCTTGTGACCAACTCCCATAGGGTAATAATTGCGCCACTTCCCCATACTCCCAATACATCCATTCGTCTAAAAGCAGTTCTCTAAGTGGAAATAAGTCTTAAATCAGTCTGAGAACCCCTCTTCACAAATGAACATCAGAAGGACCTTCATTCTTCACCTTCCTCCTGCGGAGGCAAATTAGTTTCTAGTAAGGTGGGATGGTTTTTATAGAGCTCTAGTGGTTTGGGAATATTTGCCTCCTCCTAGTGGCCAGAAAGAGTAATTCCTAGGAGTAGTGGATCATGGTCTCTCACCACCATTAGGATAAAAATAAAAATGAGAGCAATTAAAATACATCAAAATAACTGATGATCTCCGTATGTAATAACTAATTCCAAAAATAAGTTAGATCTTCAGGCTCACTTATGCTAGTAGTACAAAAGGAAAAACTCACTTTTTGGCAGGGACTGTTTTCTGCAGATTCCATAATTTCAATGTGTGATCCTCAGACGCAGTCACCAAAACAGGCTCTACAGGGTGGAATGCCAAGGCTCGCACTCCATCAAAGTGGCTGCGGAGGGTATACTTCGGGTTCCATGTTTTCCGGAATGCATCCTTGTTGGACGGAAGCTGAAAACGAGGTGAGAAGCAAATTCAAATTTCCTGGGTATATTGCAAGCACATATAAGGAAAATATATATTTTTCTATTTAAATTCTAAAAATTATTTCAGAAACAGGAAAAGTAAAAAAAAAAAAAAAGAAAAAAACAATGGCATATTAAATTAACACCTAGACACTATTCCCACAAAGAAGTCTGCTTGGCTTTTGTCTGGCAAGTGAGAGAGACAATAGACACTCCGGGAGATACATTTTGCCATGTAAATGAAAAAACTAAATTTATGCTTACCTGATAAATTACTTTCTTTTACGATATGACGAGTCCACGGATTTCCCCCTTACTTGTGGGGATATTAACCTCCTGCTAACAGGAAGTGGCAAAGAGCACCACAGCAGAGCTGTATATATAGCCCCTCCCCTTCCCCTCCACCCTCAGTCATTTGGCCGAAGGTTATAGGAAGAGAAAAGGAAAGGCTAAAAAGGTGCAGAGGTGACTGAAGTTTTAAAAAAATAAAAACAGAATTTATGTTTACCTGATAAATTACTTTCTCCAACGGTGTGTCCGGTCCACGGCGTCATCCTTACTTGTGGGATATTCTCTTCCCCAACAGGAAATGGCAAAGAGCCCAGCAAAGCTGGTCACATGATCCCTCCTAGGCTCCGCCTACCCCAGTCATTCGACCGACGTTAAGGAGGAATATTTGCATAGGAGAAACCATATGGTACCGTGGTGACTGTAGTTAAAGAAAATAAATTATCAGACCTGATTAAAAAAACCAGGGCGGGCCGTGGACCGGACACACCGTTGGAGAAAGTAATTTATCAGGTAAACATAAATTCTGTTTTCTCCAACATAGGTGTGTCCGGTCCACGGCGTCATCCTTACTTGTGGGAACCAATACCAAAGCTTTAGGACACGGATGAAGGGAGGGAGCAAATCAGGTCACCTAAATGGAAGGCACCACGGTTTGCAAAACCTTTCTCCCAAAAATAGCCTCAGAAGAAGCAAAAGTATCAAACTTGTAAAATTTGGTAAAAGTGTGCAGTGAAGACCAAGTCGCTGCCCTACATATCTGATCAACAGAAGCCTCGTTCTTGAAGGCCCATGTGGAAGCCACAGCCCTAGTGGAATGAGCTGTGATTCTTTCGGGAGGCTGCCGTCCGGCAGTCTCGTAAGCCAATCTGATGATGCTTTTAATCCAAAAAGAGAGAGAGGTAGAAGTTGCTTTTTGACCTCTCCTTTTACCGGAATAAACAACAAACAAGGAAGATGTTTGTCTAAAATCCTTTGTAGCATCTAAATAGAATTTTAGAGCGCGAACAACATCCAAATTGTGCAACAAACGTTCCTTCTTTGAAACTGGTTTCGGACACAGAGAAGGTACGATAATCTCCTGGTTAATGTTTTTGTTAGAAACAACTTTTGGAAGAAAACCAGGTTTAGTACGTAAAACCACCTTATCTGCATGGAACACCAGATAAGGAGGAGAACACTGCAGAGCAGATAATTCTGAAACTCTTCTAGCAGAAGAAATTGCAACTAAAAACAAAACTTTCCAAGATAATAACTTAATATCAACGGAATGTAAGGGTTCAAACGGAACCCCCTGAAGAACTGAAAGAACTAAATTGAGACTCCAAGGAGGAGTCAAAGGTTTGTAAACAGGCTTAATTCTAACCAGAGCCTGAACAAAGGCTTGAACATCTGGCACAGCTGCCAGTTTTTTGTGAAGTAACACAGACAAGGCAGAAATCTGTCCCTTCAGGGAACTTGCAGATAATCCTTTTTCCAATCCTTCTTGAAGGAAGGATAGAATCTTAGGAATCTTAACCTTGTCCCAAGGGAATCCTTTAGATTCACACCAACAGATATATTTTTTCCAAATTTTGTGGTAAATCTTTCTAGTTACAGGCTTTCTGGCCTGAACAAGAGTATCGATAACAGAATCTGAGAACCCTCGCTTCGATAAGATCAAGCGTTCAATCTCCAAGCAGTCAGCTGGAGTGAAACCAGGTTCGGATGTTCGAACGGACCCTGAACAAGAAGGTCTCGTCTCAAAGGTAGCTTCCAAGGTGGAGCCGATGACATATTCACCAGATCTGCATACCAAGTCCTGCGTGGCCACGCAGGAGCTATCAAGATCACCGACGCCCTCTCCTGATTGATCCTGGCTACCAGCCTGGGGATGAGAGGAAACGGCGGGAACACATAAGCTAGTTTGAAGGTCCAAGGTGCTACTAGTGCATCCACTAGAGCCGCCTTGGGATCCCTGGATCTGGACCCGTAGCAAGGAACTTTGAAGTTCTGACGAGAGGCCATCAGATCCATGTCTGGAACGCCCCACAGCTGAGTGACTTGGGCAAAGATTTCCGGATGGAGTTCCCACTCCCCCGGATGCAATGTCTGACGACTCAGAAAATCCGCTTCCCAATTTTCCACTCCTGGGATGTGGATAGCGGACAGGTGGCAGGAGTGAGACTCCGCCCATAGAATGATTTTGGTCACTTCTTCCATCGCTAGGGAACTCCTTGTTCCCCCCTGATGGTTGATGTACGCAACAGTTGTCATGTTGTCTGATTGAAACCGTATGAACTTGGCCCTCGCTAGCTGAGGCCAAGCCTTGAGAGCATTGAATATCGCTCTCAGTTCCAGAATATTTATCGGTAGAAGAGATTCTTCCCGAGACCAAAGACCCTGAGCTTTCAGGGATCCCCAGACCGCGCCCCAGCCCATCAGACTGGCGTCGGTCGTGACAATGACCCACTCTGGTCTGCGGAATGTCATCCCTTGTGACAGGTTGTCCAGGGACAGCCACCAACGGAATGAGTCTCTGGTCCTCTGATTTACTTGTATCTTCGGAGACAAGTCTGTATAATCCCCATTCCACTGACTGAGCATGCACAGTTGTAATGGTCTTAGATGAATGCGCGCAAAAGGAACTATGTCCATTGCCGCTACCATCAACCCGATCACTTCCATGCACTGAGCTATGGAAGGAAGAGGAACGGAATGAAGTATCCGACAAGAGTCTAGAAGCTTTGTTTTTCTGGCCTCTGTCAGAAATATCCTCATTTCTAAGGAGTCTATTATTGTTCCCAAGAAGGGAACCCTTGTTGACGGAGATAGAGAACTCTTTTCCACGTTCACTTTCCATCCGTGAGATCTGAGAAAGGCCAGGACTATGTCCGTGTGAGCCTTTGCTTGAGGAAGGGACGACGCTTGAATCAGAATGTCGTCCAAGTAAGGTACTACAGCAATGCCCCTTGGTCTTAGCACAGCTAGAAGGGACCCTAGTACCTTTGTGAAAATCCTTGGAGCAGTGGCTAATCCGAAAGGAAGCGCCACGAACTGGTAATGCTTGTCCAGGAATGCGAACCTTAGGAACCGATGATGTTCCTTGTGGATAGGAATATGTAGATACGCATCCTTTAAATCCACCGTGGTCATGAATTGACCTTCCTGGATGGAAGGAAGAATAGTTCGAATGGTTTCCATCTTGAACGATGGAACCTTGAGAAACTTGTTTAAGATCTTGAGATCTAAGATTGGTCTGAACGTTCCCTCTTTTTTGGGAACTATGAACAGATTGGAGTAGAACCCCATCCCTTGTTCTCTTAATGGAACAGGATGAATCACTCCCATTTTTAACAGGTCTTCTACACAATGTAAGAATGCCTGTCTTTTTATGTGGTCTGAAGACAACTGAGACCTGTGGAACCTCCCCCTTGGGGGAAGCCCCTTGAATTCCAGAAGATAACCTTGGGAGACTATTTCTAGCGCCCAAGGATCCAGAACATCTCTTGCCCAAGCCTGAGCGAAGAGAGAGAGTCTGCCCCCCACCAGATCCGGTCCCGGATCGGGGGCCAACATTTCATGCTGTCTTGGTAGCAGTGGCAGGTTTCTTGGCCTGCTTTCCCTTGTTCCAGCCTTGCATTGGTCTCCAAGCTGGCTTGGCTTGAGAAGTATTACCCTCTTGCTTAGAGGACGTAGCACTTTGGGCTGGTCCGTTTCTACGAAAGGGACGAAAATTAGGTTTATTTTTTGCCTTGAAAGGCCGATCCTGAGGAAGGGCGTGGCCCTTACCCCCAGTGATATCAGAGATAATCTCTTTCAAGTCAGGGCCAAACAGCGTTTTCCCCTTGAAAGGAATGTTAAGTAGCTTGTTCTTGGAAGACGCATCAGCCGACCAAGATTTCAACCAAAGCGCTCTGCACGCCACAATAGCAAACCCAGAATTCTTAGCCGCTAACCTAGCCAATTGCAAAGTGGCGTCTAGGGTAAAAGAATTAGCCAATTTGAGAGCATTGATTCTGTCCATAATCTCCTCATAAGGAGGAGAATCACTATCGACCGCCTTTATCAGCTCATCGAACCAGAAACATGCGGCTGTAGCGACAGGGACAACGCATGAAATTGGTTGTAGAAGGTAACCCTGCTGAACAAACATCTTTTTAAGCAACCCTTCTAATTTTTTATCCATAGGATCTTTGAAAGCACAACTATCCTCTATGGGTATAGTGGTGCGTTTGTTTAAAGTGGAAACCGCTCCCTCGACCTTGGGGACTGTCTGCCATAAGTCCTTTCTGGGGTCGACCATAGGAAACAATTTTTTAAATATGGGGGGAGGGACGAAAGGAATACCGGGCCTTTCCCATTCTTTATTAACAATGTCCGCCACCCGCTTGGGTATAGGAAAAGCTTCTGGGAGCCCCGGCACCTCTAGGAACTTGTCCATTTTACATAGTTTCTCTGGGATGACCAACTTGTCACAATCATCCAGAGTGGATAATACCTCCTTAAGCAGAATGTGGAGATGTTCCAACTTAAATTTAAATGTAATCACATCAGGTTCAGCTTGTTGAGAAATGTTCCCTGAATCAGTAATTTCTCCCTCAGACAAAACCTCCCTGGCCCCATCAGACTGGGTTAGGGGCCCTTCAGAAACATTATTATCAGCGTTGTCATGCTCTTCGGTATCTAAAACAGAGCAGTCGCGCTTACGCTGATAAGTGTTCATTTTGGCTAAAATGTTTTTGACAGAATTATCCATTACAGCCGTTAATTGTTGCATAGTAAGGAGTATTGGCGCGCTAGATGTACTAGGGGCCTCCTGAGTGGGCAAGACTCGTGTAGACGAAGGAGGGAATGATGCAGTACCATGCTTACTCCCCTCACTTGAGGAATCATCTTGGGCATCATTGTCATTGTCACATAAATCACATTTATTTAAATGAATAGGAATTCTGGCTTCCCCACATTCAGAACACAGTCTATCTGGTAGTTCAGACATGTTAAACAGGCATAAACTTGATAACAAAGTACAAAAAACGTTTTAAAATAAAACCATTACTGTCACTTTAAATTTTAAACTGAACACACTTTATTACTGCAATTGCGAAAAAACATGAAGGAATTGTTCAAAATTCACCAAATTTTCACCACAGTGTCTTAAAGCCTTAAAAGTATTGCACACCAAATTTGGAAGCTTTAACCCTTAAAATAACGGAACCGGAGCCGTTTTGAACTTTAACCCCTTTACAGTCCCTGGTATCTGCTTTGCTGAGACCCAACCAAGCCCAAAGGGGAATACGATACCAAATGACGCCTTCAGAAAGTCTTTTCTAAGTATCAGAGCTCCTCTCACATGCGACTGCATGCCATGCCTCTCAAAAACAAGTGCGCAACACCGGCGCGAAAATGAGGCTCTGCCTATGATTAGGGAAAGCCCCTAAAGAATAAGGTGTCTAAAACAGTGCCTGCCGATATTATTATATCAAAATACCCAAATAAAATGATTCCTCAAGGCTAAATATGTGTTAATAATGAATCGATTTAGCCCAGAAAAAGTCTACAGTCTTAATAAGCCCTTGTGAAGCCCTTATTTACGATCGTAATAAACATGGCTTACCGGATCCCATAGGGAAAATGACAGCTTCCAGCATTACATCGTCTTGTTAGAATGTGTCATACCTCAAGCAGCAAGAGACTGCTCACTGTTCCCCCAACTGAAGTTAATTGCTCTCAACAGTCCTGTGTGGAACAGCCATGGATTTTAGTGACGGTTGCTAAAATCATTTTCCTCATACAAACAGAAATCTTCATCTCTTTTCTGTTTCTGAGTAAATAGTACATACCAGCACTATTTTAAAATAACAAACTCTTGATTGAATAATAAAAACTACAGTTAAACACTAAAAAACTCTAAGCCATCTCCGTGGAGATGTTGCCTGTACAACGGCAAAGAGAATGACTGGGGTAGGCGGAGCCTAGGAGGGATCATGTGACCAGCTTTGCTGGGCTCTTTGCCATTTCCTGTTGGGGAAGAGAATATCCCACAAGTAAGGATGACGCCGTGGACCGGACACACCTATGTTGGAGAAATAAACCTGTCTTAAAATAACAGGGAGGGCCGTGGATTCGTCATATCGTAAAAGAAAGTAATTTATCAGGTAAGCATACATTTAGTTTTCTTTTACAAAGATATGACGAGTCCACGGATTTCATCATTACTTGTGGAAAACCAATACCAAAGTAATAGGACACGGATGAAAGGGAGGGACAATACAGGAACCTAAACGGAAGGCACCACTGCTTGAAGAACCTTTCTCCCAAAGATAGCCTCAGAAGAAGCAAAAGTATCAAATTTGTAAAATTTGTAAAAAGTGTGAAGGGACGACCAAGTCGCAGCCTTACAAATCTGTTCCACAGATGCATTGTTTTTAAAAACCCATGTGGAAGCCACAGTCCTAGTAGAATGAGCCGTAATTCTTTCAGGAGGCTGCTGTCCAGCAGTCTCATATGCCAGGCGGATGATACTTCTCAGCCAAAAAGAAAGATAGAGGTAGCCGTAGCTTTCTGACCCCTACGCTTTCCAGAATAAACAATGAATAATGAAGATGATTGACAGAAATCCTTAGTTGCCTGTAAGTAAAACTTTAAGGCACGGACCACGTCCAAGTTATGTAACAGAGGCTCCTTCTTAGAAGAAGGATTAGGACACAGGAAAGGAACAACAATTTCCTGATTAATATTCTTATTCGAAACAACCTTAGGAAGGAACCCAGGTTTGGTACGTAAAACCACCTTATCAGAATGAAATATGAGATAAGGCGAATCACACTGTAATGCTGAAAGCTCAGAAACTCTTCGAGCAGAAGAAATAGCAACCAAAAACAGAACTTTCTAAGATAATAGTTTAATATCTATGGAATGCATAGGTTCAAACGGAACCCCTTGCAGAACTCGAAGAACTAAATTCAAACTCCAGGGAGGAGTAATAGGTCTAAATACAGGCTTAATTCTAGATAGAGCCTGACAAAAAGACTGAACATCTAATACATTTGCCAAACGTTTGTGAAACAGAATTGACAAAGCTGAAATTTGTCCCTTTATGGAACTTGCTGATAACCCTTTCTCCAATCCTTCTTGGAGAAAAGACAAAATCCTAGGAATCCTAACTTTACTCTATGAGTAACCCTTGGATTCACACCAATAAAGATATTTACGCCATATCTTATGATAGATCTTTCTAGTGACAGGCTTTCTAGCCTGTATAAAAGTATTGATAACTGAATCAGAGAATCCTCGCTTCAATAAAATCAAGCGTTCAATCTCCACGCAGGCAGTTGCAGAGAAATTAGATTTGGATGTTGGAAAGGACCTTGAATGAGAAGGTCCTGTCTCAACGGAAGTTTCCACGGTGGCAGAGAGGACATGTCCACCAGATCCGCATACCAAGTCCTGCGTGGCCACGCAGGCGCTATCAGGATCACTGAAGCTCTCTCCTGTTTGATTCGAGCAATTACGCGTGGGAGGAGAGGAAACAGCGGAAACACATAAGCTAGGCTGAACAACCAAGGTACTGCCAAGGCATCTATCAGTTCGGCCTGAGGATCCCTTGGCCGGGATCCGTATCTTGGAAGCTTGGCATTCTGACGAGATGCCATCAAATCCAATTCCTGTCTGCCCCATCTGAGAATTAATGAGGCAAATACCTCCGGGTGAAGTTCCCACTCTCCCAGATGAAAAGTCTGTCGACTTAGAAAATCTGCTTCCCAGTTCTCTACCTCTGGGATGTAGATCGCTGACAGATGACAAGAGTGGGCCTCTGCCCAATTGATTATCTTGGATACTTCTATCATCGCTAAGGAACTCCTTGTTCCCCCCTGATTGACATATGCCACAGTCGTGAAGTTGTCCGACTGTTATCTGATGAATTTGGCCAAAGCCAACTGAGGCCACGCCTGAAGCGCATTGAATATTGCTCTCAGTTCCAGAATATTGATTGGAAGTAGAGACTCCACCTGAGTCCAAACACCCTGAGCCTTCAGGGAGTTCCAAACTGCACCCCAGCACAGAAGGATGGCATCTGTTGTCACTATCACCCACGAGGGTCTGCGGAAACAAGTCCCCTGGGACAGATCTGGCGACAACCACCAAAGAAGAGAGTTTCTGGTCTCTTGATCCAGAATTATCTTTGGAGATAAATCTGCATAATCCCCATTCCACTGACCAAGCATGCACAGTTGCAGTGGTCTGAGATGAAAGCGAGCAAACGGAACGATGTCCATTGCCGCTACCATTAATCCGATTAACTCCATACACTGAGCCACTGATGGCCGAGGAATGGACAGAAGTGCTCGGCAAGCATTCAAAATCTTTGATTTTCTGACCTCCGTCAGAAATACTTTCATGGCTACCGAGTCTATCAGAGTTCCCAGAAAAGGAACCCTTCTGTGGAACAAGTGAACTCTTCTCTATGTTCACCTTCCAGCCATGAGTTCTCAGAAAAGACAACAGTGTCCGTGTGAGATTTTGTCAGATGATATGTTGACGCCTGAATCAGAATATCGTCCAGATAAGGCGCCACCGCTATCCCAAAGAGAGACCCTAGAACCTTTGTGAAGATTCTGGGTGCTGTGGCCAACCCGAAAGGAAGAGCCACGAACTGATAATGTTTGTCCAAGAAGGCAAACCTTAGAAACCGATGATGATATTTGTGGATTGGAATATGAAGGTAAGCATCCTTCAAATCCACGGTAGTCATATATTAACCCGCCTGGATAATTAGCAAAATCGTTCAAATTGTCTCCATCTTGAATTATGGAACTCTTAGAAATTTGTTTAGACACTTGAGGTCCAAAATGGGTCTGAACGTTCCCTCTTTTTTGGGGACCACAAATAGGTTTGAGTAAAACCCCTGTCCCAATTTTGGAACAGGACAGATTACTCCCATAGTAAAAAGGTATTTTACACAGCGTAAGAACGCCTCTCTCTTTATCTGGTTTGCAGATAATTTTGAAAGATGAAATCTCCCTCTTGGGAGAAAATCCTTGAATTCCAATTGAAAACCGTGGGTCACTATTTCTAGTGCCCAGGAATCCTGAACATCTCTTGCCCAAGCCTGAGCAAAGAAAGAAAGTCTGCCCCCCTACTAGATCTGGTCCCGGATCGGGGGCCACACCTTAATGCTGCTTTGTGGAAGAAAAAGAAGCGGGGGGTCCTCCTTTAAAGTTCTGAAAGAAACGAGAATTATTCTGTTTACCCCTTATTTTAACCAACCTATCCTGAGATAGGGCATGGCCCTTACCTCCTGTAATATCAGAAATGATCTCCTTCAATTCTGGCCCAAAAGGTTCTTACCTTTAAAGGGAATAGCTAAAAGCTTATATTTTGATGACACATCAGCAGACCAAGATTTGAGCCACAATGCTCTACGTGCTAAAAAAAACAAACCCTGCATTTTTTGCCGCTAATTTAGCAATTTGAAAAGCGGCATCAGTAATAAAAGAATTAGCTAGCTTAAGAGCCTTAATTCTATCTAGAATGTCATCTAAAGGAGTCTCAACCTTAAGAGACTCTTCTAGAGCCTCAAACCAAAAAGCTGCTGCAGTAGTTACTGGAACAATGCAAGCCGTAGGTTGTAAAAGAAATCCCTGATTAACAAATAATTTCTTTAGTAGACCCTCTAATTTCTTATCCATAGGATCCTTGAAAGCACAACTATCCTCAATGGGTATAGTAGTACGCTTAGCTATGGAAGATATAGCTCCCTCTACCTTAGGGACCGTTTGCCATGAGTCTCCAATGGTATCTGATATAGGAAACATTTTCTTAAAATTAGGAGAGGGAGAAAACGGTATACCTGGTCTATCCCATTCCTTACTAATAATTTCCGAAATTCTCTTAGGAACCGAAAAAATCAGTGTAAGTAGGAACTTCCAAATATTTATCCATTTTACACAACTTCTCTGGAGGAATCACAATAGGATCACAGTCGCTAAAATCTCCCTAAGCAACAGGCGGAGGTGTTCAAGCTTAAATTTAAATGACATAGCATCCAAATCTGTCTGAGGCAAAACATTCCCTGAATCAGAAATTTCACCCTCAGACAGTAATTCCCTGATCCCCAACTCAGAGCATTGTGAGGGAACATCGGAAATAGCTAATAAAGCATCAGAGGATTCAGTATTTACATTAATACTTGACCTACTGCGTTTACCCTGCAACACTGCTAATTTAGACAATACCTATGTAAGGGTAGCTGACATAACTGCAGCCATCTCCTGCAGAGTAAAAGGAATTAGACGCACTAGAAGTACTAGGCGTCGCTTGTGTGGGCATAAAAGGTTGTGACACTTGGGGAGAATTGGATGGCATATCCTGATTCTCTTCAGACTGAGAATCATCCCTAGGCACACTTACTTTATTTAAAATATGCTTTTTACATTGTAAAGCCCTTTCAGTAGAAAAGTTAGACAATGTTAGAGGGGGTTGCACAATAGCTTCTAAACACATAGAACAATGAGAAACCTCAATGTCAGACATGTTGAACAGACTAGTAATACCACAAAAGCTTATTTATAGCATAAAAACATAATTTATGTAAGAATTTACCTGATAAATTAATTTCTTTCATATTGACAAGAGTCCATGAGCTAGTGACATATGGGATATACAATCCTACCAGGAGGGGCAAAGTTTGCCAAACCTCAAAATGCCTATAAATACACCCCTCACCATACCCACAATTCAGTTTAAAGAATAGCCAAGCAGTGGGGTGATAAAGAAAGGAGTAGAAAGAATCAACAAAGGAAATTTGGAAATAATTGTGCTTTATACAAAAAATCATAACCACCATAAAAAGGGTGGGCCTCATGGACTCTTGCCAATATGAAAGAAATGAATTTATCAGGTAAGCTGTTACATAAATTATGTTTTCTTTCATGTAATTGGCAAGAGTCCATGAGCTAGTGACATATGGGATATCAATAGTCAAGATGTGGAGTCTTCCACTCAAGAGTCACTAGAGAGGGAGGGAATAAAAACAGAATTTATGTTTACCTGATAAATTACTTTCTCCAACGGTGTGTCCGGTCCACGGCGTCATCCTTACTTGTGGGAATATTCTCTTCCCCAACAGGAAATGGCAAAGAGCCCAGCAAAGCTGGTCACATGATCCCTCCTAGGCTCCGCCTTCCCCAGTCATTCGACCGACGTAAAGGAGGAATATTTGCATAGGAGAAATCATATGATACCGTGGTGACTGTAGTTAAAGAAAATAAATTATCAGACCTGATTAAAAAACCAGGGCGGGCCGTGGACCGGACACACCGTTGGAGAAAGTAATTTATCAGGTAAACATAAATTCTGTTTTCTCCAACATAGGTGTGTCCGGTCCACGGCGTCATCCTTACTTGTGGGAACCAATACCAAAGCTTTAGGACACGGATGAAGGGAGGGAGCAAATCAGGTCACCTAGATGGAAGGCACCACGGCTTGCAAAACCTTTCTCCCAAAAATAGCCTCAGAAGAAGCAAAAGTATCAAATTTGTAAAATTTAGTAAAAGTGTGCAGTGAAGACCAAGTCGCTGCCTTACATATCTGATCAACAGAAGCCTCGTTCTTGAAGGCCCATGTGGAAGCCACAGCCCTAGTGGAATGAGCTGTGATTCTTTCAGGAGGCTGCCGTCCGGCAGTCTCGTAAGCCAATCTGATGATGCTTTTAAGCCAAAAGGAGAGAGAGGTAGAAGTTGCTTTTTGACCTCTCCTTTTACCAGAATAAACAACAAACAAGGAAGATGTTTGTCTAAAATCCTTTGTAGCATCTAAATAGAATTTTAAAGCACGAACTACATCCAAATTGTGCAACAAACGTTCCTTCTTTGAAACTGGATTCGGACACAAAGAAGGCACGACTATCTCCTGGTTAATGTTTTTGTTAGAAACAACTTTCGGAAGAAAACCAGGTTTAGTACGCAAAACCACCTTATCTGCATGGAACACCAGATAAGGAGGAGAACACTGCAGAGCAGATAATTCTGAAACTCTTCTAGCAGAAGAAATTGCAACCAAAAACAAAACTTTCCAAGATAATAACTTAATATCAACGGAATGTAAGGGTTCAAACGGAACCCCCTGAAGAACTGAAAGAACTAAATTGAGACTCCAAGGAGGAGTCAAAGGTTTGTAAACAGGCTTGATTCTAACCAGAGCCTGAACAAAGGCTTGAACATCTGGCACAGCTGCCAGCTTTTTGTGAAGTAACACAGATAAGGCAGAAATCTGTCCCTTCAAAGAACTTGCAGATAATCCTTTCTCCAAACCTTCTTGAAGAAAGGATAGAATCTTAGGAATTTTTATCTTGTCACAAGGGAATCCTTTAGATTCACACCAACAGATATATTTTTTCCATATTTTGTGGTATATTTTTCTAGTTACAGGCTTTCTGGCCTGAACAAGAGTATCAATGACAGAATCTGAGAACCCTCGCTTTGATAAGATCAAGCGTTCAATCTCCAGGCAGTCAGTTGGAGTGAGACCAGATTCGGATGTTCGAACGGACCTTGAACAAGAAGGTCCCGTCTCAAAGGTAGCTTCCATGGTGGAGCCGATGACATATTCACCAGGTCTGCATACCAAGTCCTGCGTGGCCACGCAGGAGCTATCAAGATCACCGATGCCCTCTCCTGATTGATCCTGGCTACCAGCCTGGGGATGAGAGGAAACGGCGGGAATACATAAGCTAGTTTGAAGGTCCAAGGTGCTACTAGTGCATCTACTAGAGTCGCCTTGGGATCCCTGGATCTGGACCCGTAGCAAGGAACCTTGAAGTTCTGACGAGAGGCCATCAGATCCATGTCTGGAATGCCCCACAACTGAGTAATTTGGGCAAAGATTTCCGGATGGAGTTCCCACTCCCCCGGATGAAATGTCTGACGACTCAGAAAATCCGCTTCCCAATTTTCCACTCCTGGGATGTGGATTGCAGACAAGTGGCAGGAGTGAGTCTCCGCCCATTGAATGATTTTGGTCACTTCTTCCATCGCCAGGGAACTCCTTGTTCCCCCCTGATGGTTGATGTACGCAACAGTCGTCATGTTGTCTGATTGAAACCGTATGAATTTGGCCTTTGCTAGCTGAGGCCAAGCCTTGAGAGCATTGAATATCGCTCTCAGTTCCAGAATATTTATCGGGAGAAGAGATTCTTCCCGAGACCAAAGACCCTGAGCTTTCAGGGGTCCCCAGACCGCGCCCCAGCCCACCAGACTGGCGTCGGTCGTGACAATGACCCACTCTGGTCTGCGGAAGCTCATCCCCTGTGACAGGTTGTCCAGGGACAGCCACCAACGGAGTGAATCTCTGGTCCTCTGATCTACTTGTATCGTCGGAGACAAGTCTGTATAATCCCCATTCCACTGACTGAGCATGCACAGTTGTAATGGTCTTAGATGAATTTGCGCAAAAGGAACTATGTCCATTGCCGCTACCATCAAACATATTACTTCCATGCACTGCGCTATGGAAGGAAGAGGAACAGAATGAAGTACTTGACAAGAGTTTAGAAGTTTTGATTTTCTGGCCTCTGTCAGAAAAATCCTCATTTCTAAGGAGTCTATTATTGTTCCCAAGAAGGGAACCCTTGTTGACGGAGATAGAGAACTTTTTTCTACGTTCACTTTCCACCCGTGAGATCTGAGAAAGGCCAGGACAATGTCCGTGTGAGCCTTTGCTTGTGGAAGGGACAACGCTTGAATCAGAATGTCGTCCAAGTAAGGTACTACTGCAATGCCCCTTGGTCTTAGCACCGCTAGAAGGGACCCTAGTACCTTTGTGAAAATTCTTGGAGCAGTGGCTAATCCGAACGGAAGTGCCACAAACTGGTAATGCTTGTCCAGGAATGCGAACCTTAGGAACCGATGATGTTCCTTGTGGATAGGAATATGTAGATACGCATCCTTTAAATCCACCGTGGTCATGAATTGACCTTCCTGGATGGAAGGAAGAATTGTTCGAATGGTTTCCATTTTGAACGATGGAACCTTGAGAAACTTGTTTAGGATCTTGAGATCTAAGATTGGTCTGAATGTTCCCTCTTTTTTGGGAACTACGAACAGATTGGAGTAGAACCCCATCCCTTGTTCTCCTAATGGAACAGGATGAATCACTCCCATTTTTAACAGGTCTTCTACACAATGTAAGAATGCCTGTTTTTTTATGTGGTCTGAAGACAATTGAGACCTGTGGAACCTCCCCCTTGGGGGAAGCCCCTTGAATTCCAGAAGATAACCTTGGGAGACTATTTCTAGCGCCCAAGGATCCAGAACATCTCTTGCCCAAGCCTGAGCGAAGAGAGAGAGTCTGCCCCCCACCAGATCCGGTCCCGGATCGGGGGCCAACATCTCATGCTGTCTTGGTAGCAGTGGCAGGTTTCTTGGCCTGCTTTCCTTTGTTCCAGCCTTGCATTGGCCTCCAGGCTGGTTTGGCTTGAGAAGTATTACCCTCTTGCTTAGAGGACGTAGCACTTGGGGCTGGTCCGTTTCTGCGAAAGGGACGAAAATTAGGTTTATTTTTGGCCTTGAAAGACCTATCCTGAGGAAGGGCGTGGCCCTTGCCCCCAGTGATATCAGAAATAATCTCTTTCAAGTCAGGGCCAAACAGCGTTTTCCCCTTGAAAGGAATGTTAAGCAATTTGTTCTTGGAAGACGCATCCGCTGACCAAGATTTTAGCCAAAGCGCTCTGCGCGCCACAATAGCAAACCCAGAATTTTTCGCCGCTAATCTAGCCAATTGCAAAGTGGCGTCTAGGGTGAAAGAGTTAGCCAATTTGAGAGCATGAATTCTGTCCAAAATCTCCTCATAAGAAGAATCTTTATTGAGCGCCTTTTCTAGTTCATCGAACCAGAAACACGCTGCTGTAGTGACAGGAACAATGCATGAAATTGGTTGTAGAAGGTAACCTTGCTGAACAAACATCTTTTTAAGCAAACCCTCTAATTTTTTATCCATAGGATCTTTGAAAGCACAACTATCTTCTATGGGTATAGTGGTGCGTTTGTTTAGAGTAGAAACCGCCCCCTCGACCTTGGGGACTGTCTGCCATAAGTCCTTTCTGGGGTCGACCATAGGAAACAATTTCTTAAATATAGGGGGAGGGACGAAAGGTATGCCGGGCCTTTCCCATTCTTTATTTACAATGTCCGCCACCCGCTTGGGTATAGGAAAAGCTTCGGGGGGCCCCGGGACCTCTAGGAACTTGTCCATTTTACATAATTTCTCTGGAATGACCAAATTCTCACAATCATCCAGAGTAGATAACACCTCCTTAAGCAGGGCGCGGAGATGTTCCAATTTAAATTTAAATGTAATCACATCAGGTTCAGCTTGTTGAGAAATTTTCCCTGAATCTGAAATTTCTCCCTCAGACAAAACCTCCCTGGCCCCCTCAGACTGGTGTAGGGGCACTTCAGAACCAATATCATCAGCGTCCTCATGCTCTTCAGTATTTTCTAAAACAGAGCAGTCGCGCTTTCGCTGATAAGTGGGCATTTTGGCTAAAATGTTTTTGATAGAATTATCCATTACAGCCGTTAATTGTTGCATAGTAAGGAGTATTGGCGCACTAGATGTACTAGGGGCCTCCTGTGTGGGCAAGACTGGTGTAGACGAAGGAGGGGATGATGCAGTACCATGCTTACTCCCCTCACTTGAGGAATCATCTTGGGCATCATTTTCTCTAAATTTTAATGAGAAGGAACCTTGCAGCAGTAAATGGGGGCAATGCATGCAAGAGGCTGGAGAAAAAAACCTTGATGTATAAAAATTTTCTTAAGGAGACCCTCCAATTTTTTATCCATAGGATCTAGGAAAGCACAACTGTCCTCGACGGGGATAGTTGTACGCTTAGCTAGGGTAGAGACTGCTCCCTCCACCTTAGGGACCGTCTGCCACGAGTCCCGTATGGCGGCATCTATGGGAAACATCTTTTTAAAAGCAGTAGGGGAGAGAGAACGGCACACCTGGTCTATCCCATTCCTTAGTAATAATTTCCGAAAACCTCTTAGGGACTGGAAAAACATCAGTGTAAACAGGCACTGCAAAATATTTGTCCATCTTACACAATTTCTCTGGAACTGCAATGGGTTCACAGTCGTCCAGAGTCGCTAAAACCTCCCTAAACAATAATCGGAGGTGTTCAAGCTTAAATTTAAACGGTGTCATTTCAGAATCAGACTGAAGCAATGCCTTCCCTGAGTCTGAAATGTCACCCACAGATAGAAGCTCACCTGCCTCGGCTTCTGAGTATTGTGAGGGTATATCGGACACAGGTATTAAAGCGTCAGAAAGCTCTGTATTAGTTCTAGCCCCAGAGCTGTCTCGCTTTCCTTGTAACCCTGGCAGTTTGGACAATACCTCTGAGAGGGTAGCATTCATAACTGCCACCATGTCCTATAAGGTAAAAGAATTAGACGCGCTAGATGTACTTGGCGTCACTTGAGCGGGAGTTATAGGTTCTGACACATGGGGAGAGCTAGATGGCATAATCTCCCTCTTTTTAGTCAGAGAATCCCCTGGAGATAAATCTTTAAGCGCCATAATATGGTCTTTATATTTTATAGAAATTTCAGTACATTTGGTACACATTCTAAGAGGGGGTTCCACAATGGCTTCCAAACATATTGAACAAGGAGTTTCCTCTATGTCAGACATGTTTAACAGACTAGTAATGAGACAAGCAAGCTTGGAAAACACTTTAATAAAGGTGAAACAGCAATTAAACAAAAACGTTACTGTGCCTTTAAGAGAAAAAAACTAGCACTTAAACTGCAAAACAGTGTAAAAATATAGTAAAGTCTTCGAAATTTTTACAGTGTGTGTAAGGGACTAAAGCAACATTGCACCCACTTGCAAATGGATGATTAACCCCTTAGCCCCCAAATCGGATTTAAAAAACGTCAACCACCGGTAAAAGACAGTTGAGTACCTTGCCACAGCTCTGCTGAGGCTCCTACCTGCCCTCAAATACGATTTAGGGAAGTAATAAAGCCTTTATAATGGTCCTCAGATGCCAGAGGACTCCTCAAGGGAAGCTGGATGTCTCAGTCTGAAGGAAAACTGCGCATCTAGAGCGCGAAATTAGGCCCCTCCCACCATGTACTGGATGTCAGAGGGGCCTTAAGAAAATACTCCTAGGAGTATCGGACTAGCCATGTGGAAAACTAGGCCCCAAATAAAGACTTATCTCCCTCAGAGAAAAAACGTCCTATTTATGAAACATGTAAAAGTTTTGCCACTAAGTAATACGAGTATTAACATGAGTATTACCCTGTTTTGAAAGCATGATCCCAGTCGTCGTTAAATCACTGCATCTAGCTTACCTCAAATACACAAGGCTCTGTCAGCATTTTCTAGAACTTATTCATCTTTCTTTTAATAAAAATACTGAACATACCTCAAAGCAGGTAATCTGCAGACCGTTCCCCCAACTGAAGTTTTCCCATACTCTTCAGTTATGTGTGAGAACAGCAATGGACCTTAGTTACAAACCGCTAAGATCATCAACCTCCAGGCAGAATTCTTCTTCTAATTTCTGCCTGAGAGTAAAACAGTACAACGCTGGTACCGTTGAAAAATAAACTCTTGATTGAAGGTAAAACTACACTAAGTCACCACATATCTCTTGATACTTCCTATCTTGTCGAGAGTTGCAAGAGAATGACTGGAGGTGGGGGTTAGGGGACGAGCTATATAGACAGCTCTGCTGTGGGTGTCCTCTTGCAACTTCCTGTTGGGAAGGAGAATATCCCACAAGTAATGGATGAACCCGTGGATTTGATACACCTTACAAGAGAAAAATGATTAGCATGTTGCAGTAAGCGAGTAATGCTAGATATGTCAGGATCTAATTCTTGTTGCGCTAAATTCTCCAACCAAAAAATGTGAGGAAGTACTATCTTCCATAGGAATAGTGGTACGTTTAGCAAGAGTAGAAATAGCCCCATCAACTTTGGGGATTTTTTCCCAAAACTCTATAGATTTTGCTGGTAAAGGATACATTTTTTTAAACCTTGAAGAAGGAATAAAAGTACCTGGCTTATTCCATTCCCTAGAAATCATATCAGAAATAGCCTCAGGAATAGGAAAAACTCCAGGGGAGACCACAGGAGGTTTAAAAACAGCATTTAAACGTTTATTAGACTGAACGTCAATAGGACTGGTTACCTCAATATCCAAAGTAATTAACACTTCTTTTAATAAAGAACGCATGTACTCTATTTTAAATAAATAAGTATATTTGTCAGTGTCAATGTCTGAGGAAGGATCTTCTGAATCAGATAGATCCTCATCAGAAGAGGATAAATTATTATGTTGTTGGTCATTTGAAATTTCATCAGCTAAATGAGAAGTTTTAAAAACATAATTTATGCTTACCTGATAAATTTATTTCTCTTGTAGTGTATCCAGTCCACGGATCATCCATTACTTATGGGATATTAACTCCTCCCCAACAGGAAGTGCAAGAGGATTCACCCAGCAGAGCTGCTATATAGCTCCTCCCCTAACTGCCATTACCAGTCATTCGACCGAAAACATGCAGAGAAAGGAAAACCATAGGGTACAGTGGTGACTGTAGTTTAATGGAAAAATTACCTGCCTTAAAGTGACAGGGCGGGCCGTGGACTGGATACACTACAAGAGAAATAAATTTATCAGGTAAGCATAAATTATGTTTTCTCTTGTTAAGTGTATCCAGTCCACGGATCATCCATTACTTATGGGATACCAATACCAAAGCTAAAGTACACGGATGACGGGAGGGACAGGCAGGCTCTTTATACGGAAGGAACCACTGCCTGAAGAACCTTTCTCCCAAAAACAGCCTCCGAAGAAGCAAAAGTGTCAAATTTGTAAAATTTGGAAAAAGTATGAAGAGAAGACCAAGTTGCAGCCTTGCAAATCTGTTCAACAGAAGCCTCATTCTTAAAGGCCCAAGTGGAAGCCACAGCTCTAGTAGAATGTGCTGTAATTCTTTCAGGAGGCTGCTGTCCAGCAGTCTCATAGGCTAACCGTATTATGCTACGAAGCCAAAAGGAGAGAGAGGTAGCCGAAGCTTTTTGACCTCTCCTCTGACCAGAATAAACGACAAACAGTGAAGACGTTTGTCGAAAATCCTTAGTTGCCTGTAGATAAAATTTCAGGGCACGGACTACATCTAGATTGTGTAGCAGACGTTCCTTTTTCGAAGAAGGATTAGGACACAAAGATGTAACCACAATCTCTTGATTGATATTCCTGTTAGTGACCACCTTAGGTAGGAACCCAGGTTTAGTACGCAGAACTACCTTGTCTGAATGAAAAATCAGATAAGGAGAATCACAATGTAAGGCAGATAACTCAGAGACTCTTCGAGCCGAGGAAATCGCCATTAAAAACAGAACTTTCCATGATAACAACTTGATATCAATGGAATGAAGGGGTTCAAACGGAACCCCCTGTAAAACATTAAGAACTAAGTTCAAACTCCATGGTGGAGCAACAGTTTTAAACACAGGCTTGATCCTAGCTAAAGCCTGACAAAAAGCTTGAACGTCCGGAACTTCTGACAGACGTTTGTGTAAAAGAATGGACAGAGCTGAAATCTGTCCCTTTAAGGAACTAGCGGATAAACCCTTTTCTAAACCTTCTTGTAGAAAAGACAATATCCTCGGAATCCTAACCTTACTCCATGAGTAACTCTTGGATTCGCACCAATATAAGTATTTGCGCCATATCTTATGGTAAATCTTTCTGGTAACAGGCTTCCTAGCCTGTATTAAGGTATCAATAACTGACTCAGAAAAAACACGTTTTGATAAAATCAAGCGTTCAATTTCCAAGCAGTCAGCTTCAGAGAAATTAGATTTTGATGTTTGAAGGGACCCTGGATCAGAAGGTCCTGTTTCAGAGGTAGCGACCAAGGTGGACAGGATGACATGTCCACTAGATCTGCATACCAAGTCCTGCGTGGCCATGCAGGCGCTATTAGAATCACTGATGCTCTCTCCTGTTTGATTCTGGCAATCAATCGAGGAAGCATCGGGAAGGGTGGAAACACATAAGCCATCCCGAAGGTCCAAGGTGCTGTCAAAGCATCTATCAGAACCGCTCCCGGATCCCTGGATCTGGACCCGTAACGAGGAAGCTTGGCGTTCTGTCGAGACGCCATGAGATCTATCTCTGGTTTGCCCCAACGTCGAAGTATTTGGGCAAAGACCTCCGGATGAAGTTCCCACTCCCCCGGATGAAAAGTCTGACGACTTAAGAAATCCGCCTCCCAGTTCTCCACTCCCGGGATGTGGATTGCTGACAGGTGGCAAGAATGAGACTCTGCCCAGCGAATTATCTTTGATACTTCCATCATTGCTAGGGAGCTTCTTGTCCCTCCCTGATGGTTGATGTAAGCTACAGTCGTGATGTTGTCCGACTGAAACCTGATGAACCCCCGAGTTGTTAACTGGGGCCAAGCCAGAAGGGCATTGAGAACTGCTCTCAATTCCAGAATGTTTATTGGTAGGAGACTCTCCTCCTGATTCCATTGTCCCTGAGCCTTCAGAGAATTCCAGACAGCGCCCCAACCTAGTAGGCTGGCGTCTGTTGTTACAATTGTCCAGTCCGGCCTGCTGAATGGCATCCCCCTGGACAGATGTGGCCGAGAAAGCCACCATAGAAGAGAATTTCTGGTCTCTTGATCCAGATTCAGAGTAGGGGACAAGTCTGAGTAATCCCCATTCCACTGACTTAGCATGCACAATTGCAGCGGTCTGAGATGTAGACGTGCAAAGGGTACTATGTCCATTGCTGCTACCATTAAGCCGATCACCTCCATGCATTGAGCTACTGACGGGTGTTGAATGGAATGAAGGACACGGCATGCATTTTGAAGCTTTGTTAACCTGTCTTCTGTCAGGTAAATCTTCATTTCTACAGAATCTATAAGAGTCCCCAAGAAGGGAACTCTTGTGAGTGGAAAGAGAGAACTCTTCTTTTTGTTCACCTTCCATCCATGCGACCTTAGAAATGCCAGTACTAACTCTGTATGAGACTTGGCAGTTTGAAAGCTTGAAGCTTGTATCAGAATGTCGTCTAGGTACGGAGCTACCGCAATTCCTCGCGGTCTTAGTACCGCCAGAAGAGCACACAGAACCTTTGTGAAGATTCTCGGAGCCGTAGCCAATCCGAATGGAAGAGCTACAAACTGGTAATGCCTGTCTAGAAAGGCAAACCTTAGATACCGGTAATGATCTTTGTGAATCGGTATGTGAAGGTAAGCATCCTTTAAATCCACTGTGGTCATGTACTGACCCTTTTGGATCATGGGTAAAATTGTCCGAATAGTTTCCATTTTGAACGATGGAACTCTTAGGAATTTGTTTAGGATCTTTAAATCCAAGATTGGCCTGAAAGTTCCCTCTTTTTTGGGAACCACAAACAGATTTGAGTAAAACCCTTGTCCTTGTTCCGACCGCGGAACCGGATGGATCACTCCCATTAATAAAAGATCTTGTACGCAGCGTAGAAACGCCTCTTTCTTTATTTGGTTTGTTGACAACCTTGACAGATGAAATCTCCCTCTTGGGGGAGAGAATTTGAAGTCTAGAAGGTATCCCTGAGATATGATCTCTAACGCCCAGGGATCCTGGACATCTCTTGCCCAAGCCTGGGCGAAGAGAGAAAGTCTGCCCCCCACTAGATCCGTTCCCGGATCGGGGGCCCTCGATTCATGTTGTCTTAGGGGCAGCAGCAGGTTTCCTGGCCTGCTTGCCCTTGTTCCAGGACTGGTTAGGTCTCCAGCCTTGTCTGTAGCGAGCAACAGCTCCTTCCTGTTTTGGTGCAGAGGAAGTTGATGCTGCTCCTGCTTTGAAATTACGAAAGGAACGAAAATTGGACTGTCTAGCCTTAGGTTTGGCTCTGTCTTGAGGCAGGGCATGGCCTTTACCTCCTGTAATGTCAGCGATAATTTCTTTCAACCCGGGCCCGAATAAGGTCTGCCCTTTGAAAGGTATATTAAGCAATTTAGATTTAGAAGTAACGTCAGCTGACCAGGATTTTAGCCACAGTGCTCTGCGTGCCTGAATGGCGAATCCGGAATTCTTAGCCGTAAGTTTAGTTAAATGTACTACGGCATCTGAAATAAATGAGTTAGCTAACTTAAGGGCTTTAAGCTTGTGTGTAATCTCATCTAATGGAGCTGATTCAAGTGTCTCTTCCAGAGACTCAAACCAAAATGCTGCTGCAGCCGTGACAGGCGCAATGCATGCAAGAGGTTGCAATATAAAACCTTGTTGAACAAACATTTTCTTAAGGTAACCCTCGAACTTTTTATCCATTGGATCTGAAAAGGCACAGCTATCCTCCACCGGGATAGTGGTACGCTTAGCTAAAGTAGAAACTGCTCCCTCCACCTTAGGGACCGTTTGCCATAAGTCCCGTGTGGTGGCGTCTATTGGAAACATCTTTCTAAATATCGGAGGGGGTGAGAACGGCACACCGGGTCTATCCCACTCCTTAGTAACAATTTCAGTAAGTCTCTTAGGTATAGGAAAAACGTCAGTACTCGCCGGTACCGCAAAATATTTATCCAACCTACACATTTTCTCTGGTATTGCAACTGTGTTACAATCATTCAGAGCCGCTAACACCTCCCCTAGTAATACACGGAGGTTTTCCAGCTTAAATTTAAAATTTGAAATATCTGAATCCAGTTTGTTTGGATCAGAACCGTCACCCGCAGAATGAAGCTCTCCGTCCTCATGTTCTGCAAATTGTGACGCAGTGTCTGACATGGCCCTAATATTATCAGCGCACTCTGTTCTCACCCCAGAGTGATCACGCTTACCTCTTAGTTCTGGTAATTTAGCCAAAACTTCAGTCATAACAGTAGCCATATCCTGTAATGTGATTTGTAATGGCCGCCCAGATGTACTCGGCGCTACAATATCACGCACCTCCCGAGCGGGAGATGCAGGTACTGACACGTGAGGCGAGTTAGTCGGCATAACTCTCCCCTCGTTGTTTGGTGAAATATGTTCAATTTGTACAGATTGACTTTTATTTAAAGTAGCATCAATACAGTTAGTACATAAATTTCTATTGGGCTCCACTTTGGCTTTAGCACATATAGCACAGATATCTTCCTCTGAATCAGACATGTTTAACACACTAGCAAATAAACTAGCAACTTGGAAATACTTTTCAAGTAATTTACTATAATATGAAAACGTACTGTGCCTATAAGAAGCACAGAAAAAGTTATGACAGTTGAAAATTAATAAACTGAAAAGTTATAGCATCAAATCTTTGTAAAAAACACAATTTTAGCAAAGGATTGCTCCCATTAGCAAAGGATAACTAAACCTGATAGCAGAAAAAAAAAAAAAAATACAGAAATAAACGTTTTTTTTTTTATCACAGTCAACTACAATCTCACAGCTCTGCTGTGAGTGATTACCTCCCTCAAAACAAGTTTTGAAGACCCCTGAGTTCTGTAGAGATGAACCGGATCATGCAGGGAAGACAATAAACTTCTGACTGAATTTTTTGATGCGTAGCAAAAGCACCAAAAAAGGTCCCTCCCCCTCACACATAACAGTGAGAGAGATCAGTAAACTGTCATAAATTAAATAAAACGACTGCCAAGTGGAAAAAAATAGTGCCCAAAACATTTTTTCACCCAGTACCTCAGAAAATTAAACGATTTTACATGCCAGCAAAAAACGTTTAACATTAATAAATTGAGTGTTATTAAAAAGCCTGTTGCTAGTCCCTGCAAATTAGGCTAAAGTTTTATGCATACAGTATAATTCCAGTGAAGTGCCATTCCCCAGAATACTGAAGTGTAAAATATACATACATGACAGCCTGATACCAGTTGCTGCTACTGCATTTAAGGCTGAGTTTACATTATATCGGTATGGCAGAATTTTCTCATCAATTCCATTGTCAGAAAATAATAAGCTGCTACATACCTCTTTGCAGATTAATCTGCCCGCTGTCCCCTGATCTGAAGTTTACCTCTCCTCAGATGGCCGAGAAACAGCAATATGATCTTAACTACTCCGGCTAAAATCATAGAAAAACTCAGGTAGATTCTTCTTCAAATTCTACCAGAGAAGGAATAACACACTCCGGTGCTATTATAAAATAACAAACTTTTGATTGAAGGTATGAAACTAAGTATAATCACCACAGTCCTCTCACACATCCTATCTATTCGTTGGGTGCAAGAGAATGACTGGTAATGGCAGTTAGGGGAGGAGCTATATAGCAGCTCTGCTGGGTGAATCCTCTTGCACTTCCTGTTGGGGAGGAGTTAATATCCCATAAGTAATGGATGATCCGTGGACTGGATACACTTAACAAGAGAAAGACCTTTTACGTTTATTAGAAGGTGGAAATGCAGACAAAGCCTTCAGAATAGAATCAGAAACAAATTCTTTAAAATTTACAGGTATATCATGCACATTAGAAGTTGAAGGAACTGCAACTGGCAATGTACTACTACTGATGGAAACACTATCTCCATGTAAAAGTTTATCATGACAACTATTACAAATAGCATTTGGTGAAATAATTTCTATACTTTTACAACAAATGCACTTAGCTTTGGTAGAACCGATGTCAGGCAGCAAGGTTCCAGCAGAAACTTCTGAGACAGGATCAGATTGGGACATCTTGCTCAATGTAAGAGAAAAAAACAACATATAAAGCAAAATTATCTATTTCCTTGTATGACAGTTTCAGGAATGGGAAAAAATGCAAAAGCATAGGCCTCTGATAGAGAAAAAAGCAAGAGGCAAACATCAATGGGGTATTGAAATAATTAAAAAAATGTGGCGCCAAGTATGATGCACAATGTAACCGGAAATGACACACTCGCGTTACTAATGACGCCGCCGTGTGAAAGGTCTCGGCGTCACGTATGACGCCGGAAATGACGAAGTTGCGTCATAAACGTATTTTATCGCGCCAAAAATATTTTCGCTCCAAGAGTGACGCAATAAAGTTTAGCATTTGACGCACCCGCGGGCCTAATACCCGCAATAGCAAGAAGTAGTCAATTGAAAAAAAGACTAAACCCCAGGTAAGAAATAAATTTCTTAAAATGTTTAAATTCTCCAAATATGAAACTGACAGTCTGCTGAAGGAAATACATGAACCTGACTCATGGCAAATATAAGTACAATGCATATATTTAGAACTTTATATAAATGCATAAAATGCCAAACCATAGCTGAGGTGTCTTAAGTAATAAAAAACATACTTACCAAAAGACACCCATCCACATATAGCAGATAGCCAAACCAGTACTAAAACAATTATTAGTAGAGGTAATGGTAAATTGAGAGTATATCGTCGATCTGAAAAGGGAGGTAGGAGATGAATCTCTACGACCGGTAACAGAGAACCTATGAAATAGACCCCCGTAAGGGAAATCATCGAATTCAAATAAGTGATACTCCCTTCACGTCCCTCTGGCATTCGCTGTACTCAGAGGAATCGGGCTTCAACAATGCTGAGAAGCGCCTATCAACGTAGAAATCTTAGCACAAACTTACTTCACCACCTCCATAGGAGGCAAAGTTTGTAAAACTGAATTGTGGGTTTAGTGAGGGGTGCATTTATAGGCATTTTGAGGTTTGGGAAACTTTGCCCCTCCTGGTAGGATTGTATATCCCATATGTCCCTAGCTCATGGAATCTTGCCAATTACATGAAAGAAATAAACATTAGAAAAAACATGTACTGTGCCTTTAAGAAAAGAAAAAGTGAACAATTTTTCCAAAATGCACAAAAAACGTTAAATTATTCCCAAATTTAACTTAATATCGTTGGTTAATCCAAAAATTACTGCACCCAGAAGCAAGGGCAGAAATAAGGCTTTAGAAGTACTTATATCAACATGTAGTCAAAAGATAGATAAAAATACACTCTGCACCTCGCCACAGCTCTGCTGTGACGCCTACCTGCCCCCAGGGTACTTCAAATCAAGTTTCCAACCCTTCAGACCAGCTACACAGTCCAGGAGCCACCGAGTTACTGTTTGCTGCTGCTAAGCCTGAAGAAATTACGCCAAAATAGGCTCCGCCCCTTAAGGTCAAAAGTCAGAGTAGGCCCAAACAATACCGCATTGAAATGCAGTTTTGCACTAAAGTAAAAATACACACACAATATAACCCTCAAGCATAAAACCAATAAGTTTTAAGTGCCAAAAATAAAAAACATAAAACATTGTTTTTTATATTGTCTCCCATGTCACATAATGTTCAAATATCAACTAATGATAAAACATAATTTATGTAAGAACTTACCTGATAAATTCATTTCTTTCATATTAGCAAGAGTCCATGAGCTAGTGACGTATGGGATATACATTCCTACCAGGAGGGGCAAAGTTTCCCAAACCTCAAAATGCCTATAAATACACCCCTCACCACACCCACAAATCAGTTTAACGAATAGCCAAGAAGTGGGGTGATAAGAAAAAAGTGTGAAAGCATAAAAAATAAGGAATTGGAATAATTGTGCTTTATACAAAAAATCCATAACCACCACAAAAGGGTGGGCCTCATGGACTCTTGCTAATATGAAAGAAATTAATTTATCAGGTAAGTTCTTACATAAATTATGTTTTCTTTCATGTAATTAGCAAGAGTCCATGAGCTAGTGACGTATGGGATAATGACTACCCAAGATGTGGATCTTCCACGCAAGAGTCACTAGAGAGGGAGGGATAAAATAAAGACAGCCAATTCCGCTGAAAATAATCCACACCCAAAATAAAGTTTAAATCTTATAATGAAAAAAAACTGAAATTATAAGCAGAAGAATCAAACTGAAACAGCTGCCTGAAGTACTTTTCTACCAAAAACTGCTTCAGAAGAAGAAAACACATCAAAATGGTAGAATTTAGTAAAAGTATGCAAAGAAGACCAAGTGGCTGCTTGCAAATCTGATCAACTGAAGCTTCATTCCTATACGCCCAGGAAGTAGAAACTGACCTAGTAGAATGAGCTGTAATCCTTTGAGGCGGAGTTTTACCCGACTCGACATAGGCATGATGAAACAAAGATTTTAACCAAGATGCCAAAGAAATGGCAGAAGCCTTCAGACCTAGAACCGGAAAAGATAACAAATAGACTAGAAGTCTTTCGGAAATCCTTAGTAGCTTCAACATAATATTTCAAAGCTCTAACAACATCCAAAGAATGCAACGAGTTTTCCTTAGAATTCTTAGGATTAGGACACAATGAAGGAACCACAATTTCTCTACTAATGTTGTTAGAATTCACAACCTTAGGTAAAAATGTAAAAGAAGTTTGCAACACTGCCTTATCCTGATGAAAAATCAGAAAAGGAGACTCACAAGAAAGAGCAGATAATTCAGAAACTCTTCTTAGCAGAAGAGATGGCCAAAAGAAACAAAACTTTCCAAGAAAGTAATTTAATGTCTAGCGAATGCATAGGTTCAAACGGAGGAGCTTGAAGAGCCCCCAGAACCAAATTCAAACTCCAAGGAGGAGAGATTGACTTAATAACAGGTTTTATACGAGCCAAAGCTTGTACAAAACAATGAATATCAGGAAGACTAGCAATATTTCTGTGAAAAAAAGAACAGAAAGAGCAGAGATTTGACCTTTCAAGGAACTTGCAGACAAACCTTATCCAAAACATCCTAAAGAAACTGTAAAATTCTAGGAATTCTAAAAGAATGCCAAGAAAAAAGATGAGAAAAACACCAAGAAATGAAAATCTTCCAGACTCGATAATATATCTTCCTAAATACAGTTTTACGAGCCTGTAACATAGTATTAATCACAGAGTCAGAGAAACCTCTATGATTGAGAATCAAGCGTTCAATCTCCATACCTTCAAATTGAAGGATTTGAGAACCTGATGGAAAAAAGGACCTTGCGATAGAAGGTCTGGTCTTAACGGAAGAGTCCACGGTTGGCAAGTGGCCATCCGGACAAGATCCGCATACCAAAACCTGTGAGGCCATGCTGGAGCCACCAGCAGAATAAACGAACGTTCCTTAGAATCTTGGAAAAAGAACTATAGGCGGAAAGATATAAGCAGGATGATACTTCCAAGGAAGTGACAATGCATCCACTACTTCCGCCTGAGGATCCCTGGATCTGGACAGATACCTGGGAAGCTTCTTGTTTAGATGAGAAGCCATCAGATCTATTTCTGGAAGTCCCCATATTTGAACAATCTGAAGAAATACCTCTGGGTGAAGAAACCATTCGCCCGGATGTAGTGTTTGGCGACTGAGATAATCCGCTTCCCAATTGTCTATACCTGGGATATGAACCGCAGAAATTAGACAGGAGCTGGATTCCGCCCATACAAGTATTCGAGAGACTTCTTTCATAGCCAGAGGACTGTGAGTTCCTCCTTGATGATTGACATATGCCACGGTTGTGACATCGTCCGTCTAGAAACAAATGAACGACTCTCTCTTTAGAAGAGGCCACGACTGAAGAGCTCTGAAAATTGCACGGAGTTCCAAAAATGTTGATTGGTAATCTCACCTCCTGAGATTCCCAAACCCCTTGTGCTGTCAGAAACCCCCATACAGCTCCCAAACCTGTCAGATTTGCATCTGTTGAGATCACAGTCTAGGTTGGAGGAACAAAAAGAAGCCCCCTGAACTAAACGATGGTGATCTGTCCACCACGTCAGAGAGTGTCGAACAATCGGTTTTAAAGATATTAATTGAGATATCTTTGTATAATCCCTGCACCATTGGTTCAGCATACAGAGCTGAAGAGGTCGCATGTGAAAACGAGCAAAGGGAATCGCATCCAATGCAGCAGTCATAAGACCTAGAATTTCCATGCATAAGGCTACCGAAGGGAATGATTCAGACTGAAGGTTTCGATAAGCTGAAACCAATTTCAGACGCCTCTTGTCCGTCAGAGACAGAATCAAGAACACTGAATCCAACAGGAAACCTAAAAAGGTTACCCTTGTCTGAGGAATCAAACGAACTTTTTGGTAAATTGATCCTCCAACCATGTTCTTGAAGAAACAACACTTATAAAAGACTGAAAAGGTTCTTTCTAGAGAAAATGAGCAAAGGGAATTGAATCCAATGCTGTGGCCATAAGACCTAAAACTTCTATGCATATATAGAGACTGAAGGAAATAATAGAGACTAAAGGTACCGATAGACGGAACCCAATAACATTATCCCTTGTCTGATAGACAAGGACAGTGACACAAACTATCTGGAAACCTAAAAAAGGTGACCCTTGTGTGAGGGATCAAGAGCTTTAGAAAAGAAGATCCTCTATGTCCTGAAGAGTAAGTGAATCATATGAGATTCCGCATCCTCAGAAAATAATCTGAATGAAAACAGAAAAATGAAAATATGCATTTATTGTATCTAATGAAAACAAATAATGCTATCAAAGACCATAAAAAGGCAAAATAGTTTGAATAAAACTCCAAAACCCGGTTCCTCAAAAGAAACTGGAAGAAATACCCCAGAAGATTCCAGGTCTGAGCAGCGCTTGAACCCCATGGGTGCCCAGCCATGCTTCAACAGTACCCAAAATATATAGGACAGAAACACAGTTAAAGAAAGTGTTAGCCTTGCTGGAATAAAATCAAAGAAATTTTGGACAAAATAAATTTCAAAGAAGCCTTAACCTGCCACTTATCAGCCAAGCTGGAATACGGCACGTACATCACAAAATTAGGGAGCTGATTTCGAACTCCAATTATAGACATGTTACTTGGGAAAGAACTCAGGAATTCGTTCCTTAATAAGAACAACCAAACTAGTATAAGCTTAAAGTTTTAGTCTTAGAACTCAACCTTGAAGCCCAGAGTAACAGTTAAGAATTGAATCCAATTATAAAACAAATAATTGATTATCTTAGAACAAAGGAAATATGGATTTTTTTTAAAAAAAAATCACAAAATTCTTCTAGCTAAAAAAGCTAAAGACATAGATTAACCCTCATTTGCGAAAATATTCAATAAAATGAAGACACAAATGAAATTATTAGCATGATAGTCCGGTTTAAAGGACCAGCCAATACAGTGGACTTGCATAATCAATAAATGCAAAACAAGACAAATGCAACAGCACCTAGTCTAGTAAATGTTGTCCCTTTAACAATGCTAAAATAAATCATAATCTGATACTTGATCTTAAAGTAAACAGAGAAAATGAAGCAATTGCAATATCCAAATAAATCACAGGACCAAGAAAAGTACCCGAAACTAAATAATTTTCCATAAATAAGATACAACTATCTAAAGGAAAATAAATACTATTTTGCTATAGAAACAATAGCATAACTAGTAGAATTAGAGATAGCCCCAATAAATTGGAGGACCCTCCAAATTGAATTTAACTGCTGGCAAAGAATATAGTTTAAAACCTTTGAGAAGAAGGAATAAAAGAAAATTATCAGCCTATTCCATTCCCTAGTATAGGGAATTGGAAAGAAAACCTCTAAAGAAATAAATAGGCAGAAATAATGTCAGCTAGTCTTAAAGAACTAGTTACCTTAATATCCAAAATAATCAACACCTTTTCAACAAAGAACAAATGTACTTTAATAATTGAAAAATGATAAAAAAGTAGATTTGTTAGTGTCAATATCTGATGAAGAAAATTTCTGAAAAAAACATCATCAGAGAAGGATAAATCAGTATGTTGTTGGTCATTTGAAACTTCAATAATTAAAAAAGAAGTGAAAAAGACCTAAAAATTTTATTAGAAGGCACGAAGTCAGACAAAGCCTTTAACATAGAATCAGAAAAATATTTCTTATAAGTCTTCTAAATATTTCTTGTAAGAAAAGAAAATATATAAAGCATAAATACTAATGGATTCCGCATGTAAAAGTATAACATAATATCTTATTACAAACCATAGCTAAAGATAAACATTTATAACATTTAAAATAAATGAACTTAGCTTTGGTAGAACTAAAACTCAGTTAAGCGTTTTTCCAAAAGTGGCTTCTGATTCCATTTGAGACATCTTGCAATATGTAATAGAAAAAACAACATATAAAGCAAAATTGATCAAATTCCTTAAATGACAGTTTCAGGAATGGGAAAAAAATGCCAATGAACAAGCTTCTAGCAACCAGAAGCAATAAATAATGAGACTTAAATATTGTAGAGACAACAATGACGCTCGAATTTTTTAGCGCCAAAAAAGCCGCCCACATTATTTGGCGCCTAAATGCTTTTGGCGCCAAAAATGGCGCAACTTCCGGCGACACGTATGACGCCGGAAATGACAACAAAATTTTTGCGCCAAGAAAGTCCGCGCCAAGAATGACGCAATAAAATGAAGCATTTTCAGCCCCCGCAAGCCTAACAGCCCACAGGAAAAAAAGTCAAATTTTAAGGTAAAATTTTTTTTAATTATTCATATGCATTATCCCAAATATGAAACTGACTGTCTGAAAATAAGGAACGTTGAACATCCTGAATCAAGGCAAATAAATGTTTAAACACATATTTAGAACTTTATATAAAAGTGCCCAACCATAGCTTAGAGTGTCACAGAAAATAAGACTTACTTACCCCAGGACACTCATCTACATGTAGTAGAAAGCCAAACCAGTACTGAAACGAGAATCAGTAGAGGTAATGGTATATATAAGAGTATATCGTCGATCTGAAAAGGGAGGTAAGAGATGAATCTCTACGACCGATAACAGAGAACCTATGAAATAGACCCCGTAGAAGGAGATCATTGAATTCAAATAGGCAATACTCTCTTCACATCCCTCTGACATTCACTGCACGCTGAGAGGAAAACCGGGCTCCAACCTGCTGCGGAGCGAATATCAACGTAGAATCTAGCAAAACTTACTTCACCACCTCCACAGGAGGCAAAGTTTGTAAAACTGATTTGTGGGTGTGGTGAGGGGTGTATTTATAGGCATTTTGAGGTTTGGGAAACTTTGCCCCTCCTGGTAGGAATGTATATCCCATACGTCACTAGCTCATGGACTCTTGCTAATTACATGAAAGAAATATAAAATAGGGACTCCAGTAAGACCCCTCTTATTAAAATAGGTTTTACTGCTTACCCCATTCCCATACAGGGAAATAATGCCAGCCAGTTCTGATACACCAAGTCTCCTCAGAAAAAAAAAGCTGCACATACCTTAATGCTGCTTGTAGCATGAAACCGGTCTCCACACTGAAGATGTCTCATGGTTACCTTCAGAAGTCTTATGGGAACCTGCGTGGATCTTAGTTACTAATGCTAAGATCATCAAACCTCAGGGCAGAAATCTTCTTCCATATCCCCCTGAGGAAAATAGTATGCAACGGTACCATTTAAAATAAAAAACTTCTTGATTGAAGAAACTAAAACTAACACCTCACTTTACCATGTCTTCCTAGTATAACACAGACAAAGAGAATGACTGAGGGTGGAGGGAAGGGGCTATATATACAGCTCTGCTGTGGTGCTCTTTGCCACTTCCTGTTAGCAGGAGGTTAATATCCCCACAAGTAAGGATGAAATCCGTGGACTCGTCATATCTTTGTAAAAGAAACTAGCATTTGAACCGGTTATATTTATTTTTACATTAATAATAGGAAATAAATGTGCCTCAAACTGATATTGATTCTAGCAGAAAGTTCTTATTTATGCATCTCATCCATGATAGGCTGACAATGCCAAGAGCTGAATTTGTTGGAAAACAAAATATAAAAACAAAAAGGTTATGAAAGCCCTCACCACTGTAAGGAAAAAAACAAAGGGCATATATCACTAGTTTATAAACTGCTGCAGAGTCAATCCCAATCTGCTATAACGCACCTCTCAGTGAAGAACAAGTTGGACATTATTTTGAAAGCACAATCTCTTCAAACTTGTTTTGCATTCTTCAGTCTCCTGTATAGTGGAAACTAATTTTAAGCTCTTGGTACACCGTTATCTTACACATAGTATATCAATAAGAGTTAGGCATCAACAGCTTATAGCCCTTGTGCAAGCTGTAGGGTTCTGCACATCTATCACCTTAACCAAGTTGAATACAACATGATTCAGTGGATATGAAAAACTAATTTTTTCTTTCATAATTCAAAAAGAGCATGTGACTTTAAACAACTTTCTAATTGACATTATCTAATTTGTTTTGCTCTCTTGGCATGCTTTGTTAAAAAATTATAACAGGTAGACTCAGGAGCTGCTGATTGGTGGCTGCACATACATGTCTAATCTTATTGGTTCACCCAATACAATCATCAAGCTCCCAGTAGTGCATGGCTAATTATTTAACAAAGGACACCAAGAAATTGAACCAAATTAGATAAAAGAAGCAAATTGAAAAATTGTGGGTTTCATATCCCTTTAAAGGGACAGTCTACACCAAAATTTTTCTTATTTAAAAAGATTGATAATCCCTTTATTACCCATTCCCCGTTTTTGCATAACCAACACAGTTATACTGTATTAATATACTTTTACCTCTGTGATTACCTTGAATCTAAGCCTCGGCAGACAGCCTCCTTATCTAAGTGCTTTTGACAGACATGTAGCGTAGTCAATCAGTGAAGACTCCTAAATAACTTCACGGGAGTGAGCACAATGTTATCTATAGGACACACATGAACTAACACTGTCTAACTGTGAAAAACTTTCAAAATGCTCTGAGCTAAGAGGCGGTTTTCAACGGTTTAGAAATCAGTTTGAGCCTAGCTAGGTTTAGCTTTTAAAAAATACCACCAAGGGAACAAAGCAAATTTGATGATAAAAGTAAATTGGAAAGTTGTTTAAAATTGCATGCCCTATCTGAATCATGAAAGTTTAGTTTTGACTTTACTGTCCCTTTAAGGTTGTTTAGACTGAAACAACATTGTTTACTATTATGCTGGCTTAATAAATTATTTTGGATAAGACTACTGATGTGCGTACTGCTCATTTGGAACTTTACTCAAGAAACTGGTATCTTATGCGAGCCCATAGTTATAAAAAATAGAGAACCCCCCCAGTTTTTGAATAAGTAGTGTTGGAAAAAATGTGGATGCATAGGCTTAATCTCTCATTTGGTGGGATGGCCCAGCTATCAAGCCTTTTTTTTGGTCCCAGGTGATTGGGATATAAGGAGGGTATTATAACACTCACCATGGATTGTTCATTTATGGCTATACAGTTTCAAACTCTGCCCTCAAAATCTAAGGAATTTGTGGAAATTTTAGCAATAATTCCCTTTCTTTATAACCGTTTATTATACTATTCAGTATTATACGAGTCTTCAGGGGAGATTTCCTTCATGATCATAACGTCCTTTAAGAGTGTCTCCGGTCCATTTTCTTTTAATTTTAACAGTTTTGTAACCCCTTCCTTTTTGTGTGTGTGTGTGTATGTGTGTGTAACTCTTTACTTCCTCATTGTTTAATTTCTTTTATGTACATACATATTTTTAGTTGTCTATATGATTAGAATGCTTGTTATTGCAATGATTTTAAAAATAGATAAAGATTATAATAATGGGAAGTTATTTTGCGCAGGAAAATGAATTTAAATAAAAAAGTAAAACACTACTGTTTACATACAAAAGGAGAAAGTGACTAATGTCCCTTTAACCATCCTGTATCCAGCAATAATAATACATTGCAAAGTGTTTAGTTTTTAGACCATCAGCTGGCCTCCTCAACAAGCCTGCCACCCCCGCTCTCCTTACATCGTAACTATAGTCTGCGTCGTTAGTTACTGTGAGGTCTGCTAGTTCCCCTAGTCCTAGGACACTCTCCAAGCCATCCTCTGGTCCCATTATGAAGGATTTTCCACTACCAGGTGTGAAAGTGATAGGCTCAGCTGCAACAAAAGACACACCATGAAATAATAAGTATAACGTGCTTACTTTTAAACATTGCAATATAATAACAGTGGGGGGAAAAAAGAACGGAGCTGAGCCTAAACAAATTAACCCTCATTGCAGGCTATGGTGTGTAATGGCTTACAACCCTCATGGTCAAGTTGAGCGTTGTGTACATTAAAGCAGAAATTTGTAATTCAAGGAAGACATTAAACTATGTTATATAAGACTAAAAATCCCAGCAGACTATACCTTCTTCTGCTCTTCCTCCTTCATGATCGGTTATTCTAGAGGGCGAGTGAGGTGGATTCAGCATGCCAGCGGGGATTTGAGATAGCTCCTCATCACCAAGGTCTGCAATCATGTCATGGAGTTTTGTCCTGTTGACTCCTGAAAAGTACCAGCAAAGGTTCAATTTAGGGTCCATACACAAACAATCCAGCACTGATTCACATGATCAGTAAACTATTACACATCATTTGTTTTGCCTTAATACCCAACTAGAACATTTTCAAACTCTAAAAAATTATAATTTGTTCCTCCATCCCACCTCAGTATTGCACAGCAAGAGATAGTGAAGGCTAAAGTAAGTTTAAGACCTGTCTCCAATATAAAGTGGGCACCTGTCTACTCTGGCTATAGAAAACAAACAAAACACACACACATATATATATATATATATATATATATATATATACACACACAATATATATATACACAAATATATATATATATATATATATATATACACACACACACACATATACATATATATATATCTATTGGGTTCTTGTAAAATGCGGCTATTCACCCGTAAGGGTCTCAAGGCGCTGAGGGTTGCAGTTCAGTCGAAGAGCAAGGTCTTGAGGTCCTTTCTTAACTTAGTTAGGGCGGTAGCTTGTCTGAGGTGCAGCGGGAGGGTGTTCCAAGTCTTGGCTGCCAGGTGAGAGAAGGATCTGTCTCCCACTGTGGTTTTCCTGATGAGGGGAAGACTGCGAGGGCTTGGTCGGCCGATTGAAGTTGTCTGGCGTGGGTGTAGAAGGTAACCCGGTAGTTCAAGTATGGGACTTGTAGTGTTGCGCTTACTTCCTGGTTTGGTTAGATGGCACATTGAGGCTTCCATGCAAAGATGATGTCATCAAGTGGGCTGTGTTTAGAATCAGAACAGTTCAGAGAAGCCATCTTGTGACAGTGTGATGCAGTTATAAAGTACAAGTAACAAGGACTGAACCTCACGATCAGACAAGTGCTTCTAACAATAAGTGTAATGTCAGCTACAGATCACTGCAGAGGATACAGCATCAGCCAGTCAGGAAAAGTAAGAGCTGTCAGTTACACATTATAAGTTATAAGGAGTGCAGCAGCCATTCATTATAAAGGACTATATATGTGTATCTATCCATATTACTGTGTGCAAATCTACAGGAGCCACCTTGCTATGTAATCCAGTTAATAAAGTGCCAGTTTACATTTAGAAGTTGCAAGTGCATCATTCATATAAAGAGTTAATGTTTGCTATGTAAGGACATTACAGGACCGATGTTGTAGAGGGCCTTGAATGCGTGGGTGAGAAGCTTGAAGGTTATTCTTTTGTTGATGGGGAGCAAGTGCATGTCACGCAGGTGTTTGGTGATGTGGCATTGACGAGGGATGTTGAGGATTAGTCTGGCCGAGGTGTTCTGGATGCGCTGTAGTCTCCTTTGGAGCTTGATGGTGGAGCCAGTGCGTTGCCGTAGTCCAGTCGGCTGCTGATGAGGGCGTGGGTGACAGTCTTCCTGGTCTCGGTTGGGATCCATTTGAAGATCTTTCGCAGCAGGTGAAATGTGTGGAAGCATGCAGAAAAGACGGCGTTGATTCGTTAGTCCATGGAGAGTGATGAGTCCAGGATGACGCCTAGATTTCATGCATGGTCGGTGGGGGTTGGAGGGTGTCCGAAGGATGTGGGCCACCAGGAGTTATTCCAGGCGTATGTGGTGGGACCAAGTAGGATGGCTTCGGTCTTATCTGCGTTCAGCTTTAGGCAGTTGTAGCTCATCCAGGTGGAGACTGCTGTCAGCCCTTCATGGACGTTTCTCTTGGTGGTGGTGGGGTCCCTGGTGAGTGAGATGATAAGTTGGGTGTCGTCGGCATAGGAGACTATGTTGAGGTTGTGTCATCGGGCGATGGCGGTGAGAGGGGCATGTAGATGTTGAATAGGGTGAGGCTATGCGAAGAGCCTTGGGGTACACCGCAGCTGAATTCTGTGGGCTTGAAAGTGAAGGGTGGGAGTCTAAATTTCTGGGTTCTGCCGGTAAGGAAGGAGGTGATCCATTCCAGGGCTTTGTCGCATATGCCGGAATCGTGTAGGCAGGTGCGGAGGGTGAGGTGGGAGACAGTGTTAAATGCTGCTGAGAGGTGTAGGAGAAAGAAGGTGTCGGTCTCTCCTCAGCCAAGTAGGGCGAAGATGTCGTCTGTGGCGGCGAAGAGGGTGGTCCCGGTGCAGTGGGTGCTCCTGAAAACTGATTGGGAAGGGTCCAGGGTGCGGTTGGCCTCAATGTAGTCAATGAATTGTGCGTTGATGGACTTCTCAATGACTTTGGCCGCAAAGGCGAGCAGAGAGATTGGACGGTAGTTCTTCAGATCATTGGGGTCAGTCATGGGTTTTTTCAGTAGGGGTTTTAATTCTGTGTGCTTCCAAACATCCGGGAAGGTGCTGGATTCGATGGAGCAGTTGATGGTGCTGCAGAGCTCGGGGCGATGGTGTAACCCGCGTTGTTGAATATGTGATGCGGGCATGGGTCTGAGGGGGCTCCAGAGTGGATCGATCTCATGATTCTGATGGTGTGCTCTGTGGTTAGGGTGCTTCAGATGGTCTGTGGGGGGTGGTGTATTTGGGTGAGGTATCAGTAGGAGGTGGTGGGTGAGTTCTGGGGCGCAAAGCTGTCATAGATGTCAACGATCTTGCGGTGGAAGTACGTTGCGAGGTTATCGCAGAGGTCCTGGGAGGGTGGGATGTCGTTGGTGTCGCTGTTGGGATTGGAGAATTCCTTGAATGTGAATAGCTCCTTGCTGTTGTGGACGTTAGCATTGATTCTATCTTGGATGGCTGTCTTCTTGGGGGTTTTGATGAGGTGGTGGTGGGTAGTGATGGCTTCTTTGTAGGCTGTTTAATTGGCAGGGGTCTTGCTGGATCTCCAGGTCCTTTTCAACCGCCTGCAGTGGCGTTTGGAGTCCTGGAGGGCCGGGATATACATACACACACACTGTATGTATATGTGTGTGTATATATATAACAGAATTTATGTTTACCTGATAAATTACTTTCTCCAACGGTGTGTCCGGTCCACGGCGTCATCCTTACTTGTGGGATATTCTCTTCCCCAACAGGAAATGGCAAAGAGCCCAGCAAAGCTGGTCACATGATCCCTCCTAGGCTCCGCCTACCCCAGTCATTCGACCGACGTTAAGGAGGAATATTTGCATAGGAGAAACCATATGGTACCGTGGTGACTGTAGTTAAAGAAAAGAAATTATCAGACCTGATTAAAAAACCAGGGCGGGCCGTGGACCGGACACACCGTTGGAGAAAGTAATTTATCAGGTAAACATAAATTCTGTTTTCTCCAACATAGGTGTGTCCGGTCCACGGCGTCATCCTTACTTGTGGGAACCAATACCAAAGCTTTAGGACACGGATGATGGGAGGGAGCAAATCAGGTCACCTAAATGGAAGGCACCACGGCTTGCAAAACCTTTCTCCCAAAAATAGCCTCAGAAGAAGCAAAAGTATCAAACGTGTAAAATTTGGTAAAAGTGTGCAGTGAAGACCAAGTCGCTGCCCTACATATCTGATCAACAGAAGCCTCGTTCTTGAAGGCCCATGTGGAAGCCACAGCCCTAGTGGAATGAGCTGTGATTCTTTCGGGAGGCTGCCGTCCGGCAGTCTCGTAAGCCAATCTAATGATGCTTTTAATCCAAAAAGAGAGAGAGGTAGAAGTTGCTTTTTGACCTCTCCTTTTACCGGAATAAACAACAAACAAGGAAGATGTTTGTCTAAAATCCTTTGTAGCATCTAAATAGAATTTTAGAGCGCGAACAACATCCAAATTGTGCAACAAACGTTCCTTCTTCGAAACTGGTTTCGGACACAGAGAAGGTACGATAATCTCCTGGTTAATGTTTTTGTTAGAAACAACTTTTGGAAGAAAACCAGGTTTAGTACGTAAAACCACCTTATCTGCATGGAACACCAGATAAGGAGGAGAACACTGCAGAGCAGATAACTCTGAAACTCTTCTAGCAGAAGAAATTGCAACCAAAAACAAAACTTTCCAAGATAATAACTTAATATCAACGGAATGTAAGGGTTCAAACGGAACCCCCTGAAGAACTGAAAGAACTAAGTTGAGACTCCAAGGAGGAGTCAAAGGTTTGTAAACAGGCTTGATTCTAACCAGAGCCTGAACAAAGGCTTGAACATCTGGCACAGCTGCCAGCTTTTTGTGAAGTAACACAGACAAGGCAGAAATCTGTCCCTTCAGGGAACTTGCAGATAATCCTTTTTCCAATCCTTCTTGAAGGAAGGATAGAATCTTAGGAATCTTAACCTTGTCCCAAGGGAATCCTTTAGATTCACACCAACAGATATATTTTTTCCAAATTTTGTGGTAAATCTTTCTAGTTACAGGCTTTCTGGCCTGAACAAGAGTATCGATAACAGAATCTGAGAACCCTCGCTTCGATAAGATCAAGCGTTCAATCTCCAAGCAGTCAGCTGGAGTGAGACCAGATTCGGATGTTCGAACGGACCTTGAACAAGGTGGTCTCGTCTCAAAGGTAGCTTCCATGGTGGAGCCGATGACATATTCACCAGATCTGCATACCAAGTCCTGCGTGGCCAAGCAGGAGCTATCAAGATCACCGACGCCCTTTCCTGATTGATCCTGGCTACCAGCCTGGGGATGAGAGGAAACGGCGGGAATACATAAGCTAGTTTGAAGGTCCAAGGTGCTACTAGTGCATCCACTAGAGTCGCCTTGGGATCCCTGGATCTGGACCCGTAGCAAGGAACTTTGAAGTTCTGACGAGAGGCCATCAGATCCATGTCTGGAATGCCCCACAGTTGAGTGACTTGGGCAAAGATTTCCGGATGGAGTTCCCACTCCCCCGGATGCAATGTCTGACGACTCAGAAAATCCGCTTCCCAATTTTCCACTCCTGGGATGTGGATAGCAGACAGGTGGTAGGAGTGAGACTCCGCCCATAGAATGATTTTGGTCACTTCTTCCATCGCCAGGGAACTCCTTGTTCCCCCCTGATGGTTGATGTACGCAACAGTTGTCATGTTGTCTGATTGAAACCGTATGAACTTGGCCCTCGCTAGCTGAGGCCAAGCCTTGAGAGCATTGAATATCGCTCTCAGTTCCAGAATATTTATCGGTAGAAGAGATTCTTCCCGAGACCAAAGACCCTGAGCTTTCAGGGAACCCCAGACCGCGCCCCAGCCCATCAGACTGGCGTCGGTCGTGACAATGACCCACTCTGGCCTGCGGAAGGTCATCCCTTGTGACAGGTTGTCCAGGGACAGCCACCAACGGAGTGAGTCTCTGGTCCTCTGATTTACTTGTATCCTCGGAGACAAGTTTGTATAGTCCCCATTCCACTGACTGAGCATGCACAGTTGTAATGGTCTTAGATGAATGCGCGCAAAAGGAACTATGTCCATTGCCGCTACCATCAAACCTATCACTTCCATGCACTGCGCTATGGAAGGAAGAGGAACGGAATGAAGTATCCGACAAGAGTCTAGAAGTTTTGTTTTTCTGGCCTCTGTCAGAAAAATCCTCATTTCTAAGGAGTCTATTATTGTTCCCAAGAAGGGAACCCTTGTTGACGGAGATAGAGAACTCTTTTCCACGTTCACTTTCCATCCGTGAGATCTGAGAAAGGCCAGGACGATGTCCGTGTGAGCCTTTGCTTGAGGAAGGGACGACGCTTGAATCAGAATGTCGTCCAAGTAAGGTACTACAGCAATGCCCCTTGGTCTTAGCACAGCTAGAAGGGACCCTAGAACCTTTGTGAAAATCCTTGGAGCAGTGGCTAATCCGAAAGGAAGCGCCACGAACTGGTAATGCTTGTCCAGGAATGCGAACCTTAGGAACCGATGATGTTCCTTGTGGATAGGAATATGTAGATACGCATCCTTTAAATCCACCGTGGTCATGAATTGACCCTCCTGGATGGAAGGAAGAATTGTTCGAATGGTTTCCATTTTGAACGATGGAACCTTGAGAAACTTGTTTAAGATCTTGAGATCTAAGATTGGTCTGAACGTTCCCTCTTTTTTGGGAACTATGAACAGATTGGAGTAGAACCCCATCCCTTGTTCTCCTAATGGAACAGGATGAATCACTCCCATTTTTAACAGGTCTTCTACACAACGTAAGAATGCCTGTCTTTTTATGTGGTCTGAAGACAACTGAGACCTGTGGAACCTCCCCCTTGGGGGAAGCCCCTTGAATTCCAGAAGATAACCTTGGGAGACTATTTCTAGCGCCCAAGGATCCAGAACATCTCTTGCCCAAGCCTGAGCGAAGAGAGAGAGTCTGCCCCCCACCAGATCCGGTCCCGGATCGGGGGCCAACATTTCATGCTGTCTTGGTAGCAGTGGCAGGTTTCTTGGCCTGCTTTCCCTTGTTCCAGCCTTGCATTGGTCTCCAAGCTGGCTTGGCTTGAGAAGTATTACCCTCTTGCTTAGAGGACGTAGCACTTTGGGCTGGTCCGTTTCTACGAAAGGGACGAAAATTAGGTTTATTTTTGGCCTTGAAAGGCCGATCCTGAGGAAGGGCGTGGCCCTTACCCCCAGTGATATCAGAGATAATCTCTTTCAAGTCAGGGCCAAACAGCGTTTTCCCCTTGAAAGGAATGTTAAGTAGCTTGTTCTTGGAAGACGCATCAGCTGACCAAGATTTCAACCAAAGCGCTCTGCGCGCCACAATAGCAAACCCAGAATTCTTAGCCGCTAACCTAGCCAATTGCAAAGTGGCGTCTAGGGTGAAAGAATTAGCCAATTTGAGAGCATTGATTCTGTCCATAATCTCCTCATAAGGAGGAGAATCACTATCGACCGCCTTTACCAGCTCATCGAACCAGAAACACGCGGCTGTAGCGACAGGGACAATGCATGAAATTGGTTGTAGAAGGTAACCCTGCTGAACAAACATCTTTTTAAGCAACCCTTCTAATTTTTTATCCATAGGATCTTTGAAAGCACAACTATCTTCTATGGGTATAGTGGTGCGTTTGTTTAAAGTGGAAACCGCTCCCTCGACCTTGGGGACTGTCTGCCATAAGTCCTTTCTGGGGTCGACCATAGGAAACAATTTTTTAAATATGGGGGGAGGGACGAAAGGAATACCGGGCCTTTCCCATTCTTTATTTACAATGTCCGCCACCCGCTTGGGTATAGGAAAAGCTTCTGGGAGCCCCGGGACCTCTAGGAACTTGTCCATTTTACATAGTTTCTCTGGGATGACCAACTTGTCACAATCATCCAGAGTGGATAATACCTCCTTAAGCAGAATGCGGAGATGTTCCAACTTAAATTTAAACGTAATCACATCAGGTTCAGCTTGTTGAGAAATGTTCCCTGAATCAGTAATTTCTCCCTCAGACAAAACCTCCCTGGCCCCATCAGACTGGTTTAGGGGCCCTTCAGAACCATTATTATCAGCGTCGTCATGCTCTTCAGTATCTAAAACAGAGCAGTCGCGCTTACGCTGATAAGTGTGCATTTTGGCTAAAATGTTTTTGACAGAATTATCCATTACAGCCGTTAATTGTTGCATAGTAAGGAGTATTGGCGCGCTAGATGTACTAGGGGCCTCCTGAGTGGGCAAGACTCGTGTAGACGAAGGAGGGAATGATGCAGTACCATGCTTACTCCCCTCACTTGAGGAATCATCTTGGGCATCATTGTCATTGTCACATAAATCACATTTATTTAAATGAGAAGGAACTCTGGCTTCCCCACATTCAGAACACAGTCTATCTGGTAGCTCAGACATGTTAAACAGGCATAAACTTGATAACAAAGTACAAAAAACGTTTTAAAATAAAACCGTTACTGTCACTTTAAATTTTAAACTGAACACACTTTATTACTGCAATTGCGAACAAATATGAAGGAATTGTTCAAAATTCACCAAAATTTCACCACAGTGTCTTAAAGCCTTAAAAGTATTGCACACCAAATTTGGAAGCTTTAACCCTTAAAATAACGGAACCGGAGCCGTTTTTAACTTTAACCCCTTTACAGTCCCTGGTATCTGCTTTGCTGAGACCCAACCAAGCCCAAAGGGGAATACGATACCAAATGACGCCTTCAGAAGTCTTTTCTATGTATCAGAGCTCCTCACACATGCGACTGCATGTCATGCCTCTCAAAAACAAGTGCGCAACACCGGCGCGAAAATGAGGCTCTGCCTATGATTTGGGAAAGCCCCTAAGAATAAGGTGTCTAAAACAGTGCCTGCCGATATAATCTTATCAAAATACCCAGATTAAACGATTCCTCAAGGCTAAATATGTGTTAATAATGAATCGATTTAGCCCAGAAAAAGTCTACAGCCTTAATAAGCCCTTGTGAAGCCCTTATTTACTATCTTAATAAACATGGCTTACCGGATCCCATAGGGAAAATGACAGCTTCCAGCATTACATCGTCTTGTTAGAATGTGTCATACCTCAAGCAGCAAGAGACTGCTCACTGTTCCCCCAACTGAAGTTAATTCCTCTCAACAGTCCTGTGTGGAACAGCCATGGATTTTAGTAACGGTTGCTAAAATCATTTTCCTCATACAAACAGAAATCTTCATCTCTTTTCTGTTTCTGAGTAAATAGTACATACCAGCACTATTTCAAAATAACAAACTCTTGATTGAATAATAAAAACTACAGTTAAACACTAAAAAACTCTAAGCCATCTCCGTGGAGATGTTGCCTGTACAACGGCAAAGAGAATGACTGGGGTAGGCGGAGCCTAGGAGGGATCATGTGACCAGCTTTGCTGGGCTCTTTGCCATTTCCTGTTGGGGAAGAGAATATCCCACAAGTAAGGATGACGCCGTGGACCGGACACACCTATGTTGGAGAAATATATATATATATATATATATATATATATATATATATATATACACATACACACACACTGTATGTATATGTGTGTGTATATATATATATATATATATATATATATATACATACACACACATATATATACACATATATATATATATATATACATATATATATATATATATATACACACACACACAGATAAAAAAATACAGTATGGATGACTGTTTAAGTATCAACAGACTACAGCACAATGCTAAAATAAACACTGCATTTCAGGACACATATATAATTGGCTACTCAGCAATTTCAGTCATAGTTTAATATCATTTTTATGAATCCATAAATTATTTTCTATTTATACAGTGGCTGATGTCCCTTCATATTAAAGGATTACTTTCTGTTATAATTTTTAATCTAAACAACTAACATATTAAAGTTAATAAACATTAATTAAAACCTACTGACCTATATTTTATCCAAAACGAAGTTTAATAACGTTCTAAAAGTTATATCTTTTATTCACCAATGATGTCACGTTATCCTGCCCACTATTTTCAGCACTGCATGTTCAAAATACTTAAACCAATAACTTTGTGTTTAAAGCGCCATTTTGAAACCTAGGTATTGTAAACGGATTGGTACAGAGCAAAGGATACCCACAGAGTGGGTTTGGAAAACAATTACATTTGCAGACAAGATTTCTGATATACGGTAGCAATATGTTAATGAAATGCTATTGATAAAAAGCGTATTTGGGGTAGTTAGTTAGTAACAGGCATAGAAAATATTTACTTACAGTGGCCCTTTAAGAATGACAGAGAATGGAAGCTCTTGCTGATAAACTTTACTATTTCTATTCAGTGTCACTTCCATTATGGCAAGTAACCCAGTCACATGATAGTTGTTCACAGACTTCTTTAAAGGGACAGTGTAGTCAAAATTAAACTTCCATGGTTCAAATAGAGCAGGCAATTTTAAGCAACTTTCTAATTTACTACTTTTATCAAGTTTTCTATGTTCTCCTGTTATCTTTATTTGAAAAAAGCAAGAATGTAAGCATAGGGGCTGGCCCATTTTTGGTTCTGCACCTGGGTAGCACTTTCTGATTGGTGTCTAAATGTAGCCCCCAATCGGCAAGCGCTACTCAGGTGCTGAACCAAAAATGTACCGGCTCCTAAGCTTTCATTCAAATAAAGATACCAAGAGAATGAAGAAAAAATAATAGGAGTAAATTAGAAAGTAGCTTAAAATTGCATGCTCTATATAAATCAAAGTTTAATTTTGACTAGACTACTCCTTTAAACTTTCGTGAATCAAATAGGGCATACAATTTTACTCAACTTTCCAATTTATTTTTATTATCAAATTGTCTTTGTTCTCTTTGTTAAAAGCTAAACTTAGTAGGATCATGTGCTAATTTCTAAGCCCTTGAAGGCCGCCTCTTATTTCAATGCATTTGACAGTTTTTCACAGCTAGAGGGCGTTAGTTTATGTGTGCCATATACATGAAATTGTGCTCACTCCTATGGAGTTACTTATGAGAGAGCACTGATTGGCTAAAATGCTAAATCTGTCAAAAGAACTGAAATAAAGGGGCAGTCTGCAGAGGCTTAGATACAAGGTAATCACAGAGGTAAAACGTATACTAATATTACCGTGTTGGTTATTTTTAAACAATAACAATTCTGAAGTAGACTGTCCCTTTAACTAATATTTGACAGTTGTATATACACTGTACCAGGATGATTGTCTACGCAAAGAGATTTACTCAATATTTTTTTAATCACATTCTATTGTACTAGCTATGTTAAAGCCCTCTCCAACCAACAGACACGCAGCAAAATCTGATGAACATGCACTAAACTATAATCTGCAAACCTCACAAATAAATCAGCAGCAGATACAATTCACTTTTAATTTCATTCTTGCAGGACACAAATAAGTCCAACTTTGCATAATATGTATAACTTTTACATAAGAAGGTATACAATTTACATAAACAGCAGCAGTCCATGCTTAGTTGTGTGAATCAATTTACTAGTACATGACCATAAAGTTTTCAATGATGATGTAGTAAAGGTCCTTTTTACTGGTGAATAAGGATGGATGGAAGTATAAGAATGTATATCAGCACTTTAGAATTTCAGGGAACATATTTAAAGACACTTTTACAGAAAACTTCAATGTTTTGCGGCCGAATTTTATAAAATTCTTAAAAGTGAAATCACCTCTCCTCTTTTGAACCTATTCAACGAATATTTTTGTAATGGTAAAACACCATCACCCTATTTTTCAGCTTCCAAAATAACATTGATACTTAAAAAGGGTAAAAATCCTGAAACAATCGAGTCATATCGCCCAATATCTCTACTAAATGTGGACTACAAAATTTTTACAACCATCTTAGCACATAGACAAACTAATTTTGGGCTCCTTGATCCATATGGATCAGGTCGGCTTCATGTCACAAAGGAACCCCTCAGCAAACATTCGCAAAATTTTTCTTTTGATAGACTTTTTTTTCTAAACTCTAAGAATAAATCCAGTCAAGAACTTGCTATTTTATCTATCGATGCTCAAAAAGCATTTGACTCAATTACTTGGGACCATCTCTTTCAAACTATGAGAGTATTCGGCTTTAGAGATCAATTTCTAAATTGTATTCAAGCCTTATATACCAATGCTTCCTCTCCTCTATTGGTAAAACATAATTTATGTAAGAACTTACCTGATAAATTCAATTCTTTCATATTAGCAAGAGTCCATGAGCTAGTGACGTATGGGATATACCAGGAGGGGCAAAGTTTCCCAAACCTCAAAATGCCTATAAATACACCCCTCACCACACCCACAATTCAGTTTAATGAATAGCCAAGAAGTGGGGTGATAAGCAAGTAGCGAAAGCATCAAAAATAAGGAATTGGAATAATTGTGCTTTATACAAAAAAATCATAACCACCACAAAAAGGGTGGGCCTCATGGACTCTTGCTAATATGAAAGAAATTAATTTATCAGGTAAGTTCTTAAATAAATTATGTTTTCTTTCATGTAATTAGCAAGAGTCCATGAGCTAATGACGTATGGGATAGCAGATACCCAAGATGTGGAACTTCCACGCAAGAATCACTAGAGAGGGAGGGATAAAATAAAGACAGCCAATTCCACTGAAAAATTAATCCACAACCCAAATCAAAAAGTTTTAATCTTATAATGAAAAAAAACTGAAATTATAAGCAGAAGAATCAAACTGAAACAGCTGCCTGAAGTACTTTTCTACCAAAAACTGCTTCAGAAGAGAAAACATCAAAATGGTAGAATTTAGTAAAAGTATGCAAAGACCAAGTTGCTGCTTTGCAAATCTGATCAACAGAAGCTTCATTCCTAAAAGCCCAAGAAGTAGAAACTGACCTAGTAGAATGAGCTGTAATCCTTTGAGGCGGGGATTTACCCGACTTTACATAAGCATGATGAATCAAAGACTTTAACCAAGACGCCAAAGAAATGGCAGAAGCCTTCAGGAAGACTAGAAGTCTAGTAGCTTCAACATAATATTTCAAAGCTCTCACCACATCCAAAGAATGTAAGGTTTTTTCCAAAGAATTCTTAGGATTAGGACACAAGGAAGGGATAACATATTATCTACTAAAGTTGTTAGAATTCACAACTTTAGGTAAAAATTTAAATTAAGTCCGCAAAACCGCCTTATCCTGATGAAAAATCAGAAAAGGAGATTCACAAGAAAGAGCAGATAACTCAAACTCTTCTAGCAGAAGAGATGGGCAAAAGGAACAAAACTTTCCAGGAAAGTAATTTAATATCCAGAGAATGCATAGGTTCAAACGGAGGAGCCTGTAAAGCCCTCAGAACCAAATTGAGACTCCAAGGAGGAGAGATTGACTTAATGACAGGCTTGATACAAACCAAAGCCTGTACAAAACAATGAATATCAGGATGATTAGCAATCTTTCTGTGAAAAAGAACCAAAAGAGAAGATTTTTCCTTTCAAGGAACTTGCAGACAAACCCTTATCCAAACCATCTTGAAGAAATTGTAAAATTCTAGGAATTCTAAAAGAATGCCAAGAGAATTTATGTGAAGAACAACAAGAAATGTAAGTCTTCCAGACTCGGTAATAGATCTTTCTAGACACAGACTTACGAGCCTGTAACATAGTATTAATCACTGAGTCAGAGAAACCTCTATGACTAAGTATTAAGCGTTCAATCTCCATACCTTCAAATTTAATGATTTGAGATCCTGATGGAAAAATGGGCCTTGAGACAGAAGGTCTGGCCTTAACGGAAGTGTCCAAGGTTGGCAACTTGCCATCCGAACGAGATCCGCATACCAAAACCTGTGTGGCCATGCTGGAGCCACCAGCAGTACAAACGAACGCTCCATTAGGATTTTGGAAATCACTAGAGGCGGAAAGATATAAGCAGGTTGATAATTCCAAGGAAGTGACAACGCGTCCACCGCTTCCGCCTGAGAATCCCTGGATCTGGACAGATACCTGGGAAGTTTCTTGTTTAGATGAGAGGCCATCAGATCTATTTCTGGAAGCCCCCAATTTGAACAATCTGAAGAAAAACCTCTGGGTGAAGAGACCATTCGCCCGGATGTAACGTCTGGCGACTGAGATAATCCGCTTCCCAATTGTCTATACCTGGGATGTTAACCGCAGAAACTAGACAGGAGCTGGATTCCGCCCATACAAGTATCCGAGATACTTCTTTCATAGCTTGAGGACTGTGAGTCCCCCCTTGATGATTGACATATGCCACGGTTGTGACATTGTCTGTCTGAAAACAAATAAACTATTCTCTCTTCAGAAGAGGCCAGAACTGAAGAGCTCTGAAAATCGCACGGAGTTCCAAAATGTTGATTGGTAATCTCGCCTCCTGAGATTCCCAAACCCCCTGCGCTGTCAGAGATCCCCATACAGCGAGTCTTTCAGGTTGGGGAGCATCTGTTGAGATCACAGTCCAGGTTGGACGAACAAAAGAGGCCCCTTGAACTAAACGATGGTGATCCAACCACCAAGTCAGAGAAGATCGAACATTGGGATTTAAGGATATCAATTGTGATATCTTTGTATAATCCCTGCACCATTGGTTCAGCATACAAAACTGGAGAGGTCTCATGTGAAAACGAGCGAAAGGGATTGCGTCTGATGCAGCAGTCATGAGACCTAAAATTTCCATGCACAAAGCTACCGAAGGGAAAGATTGAGACTAAAGGTATCGACAAGCTGAAACCAATTTCAGACGTCTCTTTTCTGTTAGAGACAAAGTCATGAACACTGAATCTATTTGGAAACCCAAAAAGGTTACCCTTGTCTGAGGAATCAAGGAACTCTTTGGTAAATTGATCCTCCAACCATGTCTTTGAAGAAACAACACAAGTTGATTCGTGTGAGATTCTGCAGAATGTAAAGACTGAGCAAGTACCAAGATATCGTCCAAATAAGGAAATACCGCAATACCCTGCTCCCTGATTACAGAAAGAAGGGCACTGAGAACCTTCGAAAAGATCCTTGGAGCTGTTGCTAGGCCAAAAGGAAGAGCAACAAACTGGTAATGCTTGTCTAGAAAAGAGAATCTCAGGAACTGATAATGGTCCGGATGAATTGGAATATGAAGATATGCATCCTGTAAGTCTATTGTAGACATATAATGCCCTTGCTGAACAAAAGGCAGAATAGTCCTTATAGTCACCATCTTGAATGTTGGTATCCTTACATAACGATTCAATATTTGTAGATCCAGAACTGGTCTGAAAGAATTCTCTTTCTTTGGAACAATGAACAGATTTGAATAAAACCCCAGGCCCTGTTCCAGAACTGGAACTGGCACAATTACCCCAGCTGACTCCAGATCTGAAACACATTTCAGAAACGTTTGAGCCTTTACTGGATTTACTGGAATGCGTGAAAGAAAGAATCTTCTCACAGGCGGTTTTACCTTGAAACCTATTCTGTACCCTTGTGAAACAATGTTCTGAATCCAAAGACTTTGAATCGAATTGATCCAAACATCTTTGAAAAATCGTAACCTGCCCCCTACCAGCTGTGCTGGAATGAGGGCCGCACCTTCATGCGGATTTGGGAGCTGGTTTTGAGTTTCTAAAAGGCTTGGATTTATTCCAGACTGGAGAAGGTTTCCAAACGGAAACTGTTCCTTTAGAGGAAGGGTCAGGCTTTTGCTCCTTATTCTGACGAAAGGAACGAAAACGATTAGCAGCCCTATATTTACCTTTAGATTTTTTATCCTGAGGTAAAAAGGCTCCCTTCCCCCCAGTAACAGTTGAAATTATGGAGTCTAACTGAGAACCAAATAATTTATTACCTTGGAAAGAAAGAGAAAGCAAAGTTGACTTAGAAGTCATATCTGCATTCCAAGACTTAAGCCATAAAGCTCTTCTGGCTAAAATAGCTAAAGACATATACCTGACATCAATTCTAATGATATCGAAAATGGCATCATAAATAAAGTTATTAGCATGTTGAAGGAGTTTAACAATGCTATAAGCATTATGGTCTGACACTTGTTGCGCTAAAGCCTCCAACCAGAAAGTTGAAGCTGCAGCAACATCAGCCAAAGAAATAGCAGGTCTAAGAAGATTACCTGAACATAAATAAGCCTTCCTTAGAAAGGATTCAAGCTTCCTATCTAAAGGATCTTTAAATGAAGTACTATCTGCCGTAGGAATAGTAGTATGTTTAGCAAGAGTAGAGATAGCCCCATCAACTTTGAGGATTTTTTTCCCCAAAACTCTAAGCTATCAGATGGCAAAGGGTACAATTTCTTAAATCTTGGAGAAGGAGTAAATGAAGTACCCAGACTATTCCATTCCCTAGAAATTACTTCTGAAATAGCATCAGGAACTGGAAAAACTTCTGGAATAACTACATGAGGTTTAAAAACTGAATTTAAACGCTTATTAGTTTTAATATCAAGAGGACTAGACTGATCCATATCTAATGCAATCAACACTTCTTTAAGTAAAGAACGAATAAACTCCATCTTAAACAAATATGAAGATTTATCAGTGTCAATATCTGAGGTAGAATCTTCTGAACCAGATAGATCCTCATCAGAAATAGATAAGTCAGAATGATGGCGGTCACTTAAAAATTCATCTGAAATATGTGAAGTTTTAAAAGACCTCTTACGTTTACTAGAAGGAGGAATAACAGACAGAGCCTTCCGAATAGAATTAGAAACAAATTATTTAACATTAACAGGAACATCCTGAACATTAGATGTTGAAGGAACAACAACAGGTAATGGATTATTACTAATGGAAATGCTATCTGCGTTTGATAGCTTATCATGACAACTAACACAAACTACAGCCGGAGGAACAGTTACCAAAAGTTTACAACAAATGCACGTAGCTTTGGTAGAACAGACATCAGGCAGCGCTTTTCCAGAAGTAGATTCTGATCCAGGGTCCGGTAGTGACATCTTGTAATATGTAAAAGAAAAAACAACATATAAAGCAAAATTATCAAATTCCTTAAATGGCAGTTTCAGGAATGGGAAAAAATACAAAATGAAACAAGCCTCTAGAAAACCAGAAGCAACTAAAAAGTGAGACTAAAATAATGTGAAAAAAACTGGCGCCAAGTATGAAGCCCACATTTTTGGCGCCAAGTATAATGCCCACATATTTTGGCGCCAAGAATGACGCCCATATTTTTTGGCGCCAAAAAATGTCCGCAATACACATACGTCAAAAAATGACGGAATTACGTGAAAACTTCCGGCGCCAACTATGACGCCGGAAATGACGAATTTTTTTGCACCAAAAAAAGTTTCGCGCCAAGCCAAACCAGTACTGAAACGAGAATCAGTAGAGGTAATGGTATATAAGAGTATATCGTCGATCTGAAAAGGGAGGTAGAAGAAATGTCTATGACCGATAACAGAGAACCTATGAAATAGATCCCAAAGAGGAAGACCATGATATTCAAATAGGCAATACTCTCTTCACATCCCTCTGACATTCACTGCACTCAGAGGAAAACCGGGCTTCAGCCTGCTGCAAAGCGCATATCAACGTACAATCTAGCACAAATTTACTTCACCACCTCCATGGAGGCAAAGTTTGTAAAACTGAATTGTGGGTGTGGTGAGGGGTGTATTTATAGGCATTTTGAGGTTTGGGAAACTTTGCCCCTCCTGGTAGGAATGTATATCCCATACGTCACTAGCTCATGGACTCTTGCTAATTACATGAAAGAAATGGCTCATCCTCTAGTGTATTTCCTATAGCTACAGGTACTAGACAAGGCTGTTCTATTTCTCCTCTTTTGTTCAATTTTGCAATCGAACCATTGACATCAATACTTAGAAAAAAATTAAAAGGGATATGCCTCTGGGATAACTATCTTAAATTATTACTATACGCAGATGATCTAGTATTATTTCTCAATAATATTCAAGAAGAGATCCCTCGGATTTTAGATATTATTTCTGTCTTTGGTTCGTTTTCAGGATACAAAATTAATGTAACTAAATCAGAACTCTTATGGCTAAGAAAACCAGTATTGAGTTATTATTCACCGCCTTTTAAAATTACAGATAATTTAATTACATATCTTGGGATTAAAATTTGTATAAACACTGCGAATTGGTATGCGTTAAATTATTCCCCATTATTGGTGAAAATCAAAGCAGATCTGATGAAATAGTCTAATCTACCTCTTTCAATTACTGCAAGAATTAACTTAATCAAAATGATTATCTTACCTAAACTGTTGTATTTCATGCAAAATATTCCTATACCAATAACGAAAATAGACGCTAAATCTTTAGATAAATGTATTAGGACTTTCATCTGGGGACATGGTAAAAACCTTATCGCTTTACATAAATTAGCCTAATTAAGACAATTCGGGGGTATTGCTCTCCCAAATTTTTCTTTATATAATAATATCTGTCTTGCTAAAGTAGCTATGGACTGGCTTACTGATGGGAATCATATTGCATTCTTAGAAGCAGAACAAAAGCTTATCAATCTTTTTTCCTTAAAAGCCCTATTACATTGTCCTAAAAAATTGATTCCCAAAAAAATATGTAAATACACTATACTTTATATTATTTTAGCGTGGCAGGCTATACGGATCGCCCTAAAATGTAATCCTGTTTTTTCAGACCTAATGCCCATTGTGGGTAATCCATGGTTTACACCTGGTCTAAACAGTAAACTATTTAATAGATGGGCCTCCTCTGGACTAATATATTTAATGCAAGTTAAAGATTTAGAAGCGCTAACCCATTTGCTCTTTTCAAAATCTCAAAGAACGTTTTGATCTTCGGAATACAGACTTTTTTTGCATATCTTCAAGTTCGGCATTGGTATTCTGAATATGTTAAGAACAGAAATTTAGAATTGGTACACTGAGGTATAAAGATGGGCCTTTATTTATTTAAAATCGAGAGGCACTCTATAAGCTATTGGTATAAAAATATTCTCTCAGATTCAGGTGAGGCTAATCTTTGTGAAATTTGCGCAAAATGGCGTGCAGTTCTTCCAAATCTTGACGAACAGAAGGTGAAACATAGTATTATTTTTGTAGAGAAAGCCACATTAGCTGCAAATTGGCGTGAATCACATGTTAAAATATTAAACAGAGCTTACATTTCCCCGGCTAGAATGAATAGATGGTATCCTATGTTGCAAAATTTATGCCCTAAATGTAGTTTTTCTGAGGCTGAGTTGGTCCATATGTTCTGGAGCTGCCCAAAAATTCAGCAATTTTGGAAGCGTACACAATTTTGGCTGAATAAAGTGATAGTTACAAACATTGTGCTAGAACTACAAAATATTTTTTTCTTAATGGATAGAAGAGATACGGATCACAACCTGGATTTTATTAATATAACGATTTTGGGGGGGAGATACCTCATTTTGAAAAACTGGAAACAGATCAGGGAACCTACCATTAATAATTTAACATTCCTACTACAATCTCAATATACCATAGAACAATTTGATATTGCATATAATTCTGAAAGACAGCAAAATAGGTTTGTTAAAAAATGGTTGAATTTTATTAAATTGTATAAAAGTAATGATATACAACAATTGTTAACTCCGCTACAAAATTTAGGAATAGATCATTAGAGATATGAGGATAATTTCCTTCTCCTCTTTTTTTTCCCCTTCTTTTTCTGCTCCCCCCCGGGCACCTCCCGGATTGGAGTAAGGCTTATTGAGTTACTAGTTAACTGTTTTTGTTTGAATTTTCCTCTTTGCTCTCTAAAGAGAATATTGCAACTGCTACCAGTATTTTTTTTTCTTTGTACCACCCTTTAATGTTAAGGTAAAAAAAAAAAAATGCTATGCTTTTCTTTTTTCTTCTTCTCGTCATTATGACCTGTTCTGCAGATAACATGGTATTTGTATTCGGTCTCTGTCATCTGTTCTGAACATGTTAACTATTTTTTATGGGTAATGATATAGACATCGCTGGAGTAGTATGATATAAATTGAGTATATAATTATTTACATATATTCTAGCACCTTCACAGTAAAACCATATAACATACCTGAAACCTTAAAGGGACATAAAAATGTGAAAAGAAAAATGTTCCAATGCATTAACCACTGCAAAGGTCAGCTCAAGAGCAGCAATGCACTACTGGGAACTAGCATTTACATATGGTGAGCTAATGATGACCAGTCACTAATCACCAGCTACCTCCCAGTAATGCATTGTTGCTCGAGACTGCCCTTGGATATGCTTTTTCAACAAGAGATACCAAGATAATTAATTACATTTGAAGTCTCTTACAACTTCACATTTTGGATGTTATGTCTCTTTAATAGTTAATTATAATCTGAGATAATGCTGGTATATTACAGCTGCTCATTCATATAAAATCTACAGTATTTTAAGTATCATAACTGACTAAAAAATACAAGGTAGACTAAATATCTATGGAATTATCACATTGTCTACCAGAGATACATTGGTCCCTCTCATCTAAGAAATAGACAAGGGGGCTTTAACTGTTTTCAAATAAACACTTTAAAAAAAAAAAGAAGACAGTTAACTCTTTAAAATAGTTCTAGGTCTATTTGATAACTAAATTTAGACTACAGAAAGTTAACTAAAATATTAGCCAATACTGTTCATTCATGTCCAAATATTAATGCAGGAAACAAACATAAGACTTGGAGAGTAAGATCTCTTGAAATAACTAGAAATTATATAGTCACAGTTTACTCAAGATTATAGAGCTAAAAAAATAAAATATGAACAAATAAAATTTAACGAGTAGGCTCTCTTTTTTTAAAGGGCTATAAACCTTTTTAATCATCCATATAAAGCATAGCATGCAAATATATTAAAAATTTATTTTATATTCTTCCAAACTGCATGGAATTGACCACCCATAAAAGTAGGATGAACATGGCCAAGCTTCTCCATCACGCTACATCCAATAGCACTGCAGTAGGCATTGCCCAATTTTAATACTCATGAACATCTGTCCACTGAAAGTCACATGCGCACTACCCTCCATTACATAATACATGCGCACCTAAGCGTAAAGTTCCTGTCCGATATTTTTTATTGGTATTGTGCACAGAAGACGATCCAACGTTACAATTGCGCAACAGCTTCCCCTTAGCGCTGTAGAGCGGAGATGAGATCCCCTATGCGCATACATGTTTATGAAGAGCAGAAACTGCCCACGTGGTGCGCCATGATGGTCCTACCTAGGTAGACCATTGTTATAGGGCTTGCATAATTAGTAAAAGGTAGATTTGGCAGCAATAATAATATTAATAGAAAAATACACTTAAAGCCCATGAAATATAATAGGTGTATATGTTGAAAAGGATACCTAAGTAGTCAAGGAGCTGCTGATTGGTGGCTGCACATATATGCCTCATGTTATTGGTTCACCAAATACAGTCAGCTAGTATCCAGTAATGCATTGCTGCTTCTACAATAAGGGATACCAAGACAATGAGGCAAATTAGATGATAGAAGTAAATTGGAAAGTTGTTTAAAATAGTATTCTTTGTCTTAAGTATGAACATTTTTTGGTGTTTCATGTCCCTTTAAGGCCTGAGGGCAGAAACAACTCAAACAACTATACCAACAAGATGGAGATCACAAGCAAAATAAACTGAAACCCTTTTACCTGCAGTGTCCCCTAGAGGCAGAAATGCATATTTCTCTTATTTGAGATTTGCATTCTCAGTATTTTCTTAGTATTTGAAAGGTTATCCAGGTTTTGGTTGTCTTCAGGGTACATCAATGATTTGATAGTCTACATAAAGTCTCACAAGTCTTTCATAAAAGTCTTCATCTTATATAATTTTGAGAAATAATATTGGAGGTTTCAACATCATGTCATTGTAAAAGAACATATCCCATAACGTGACCGGACTGTTATCTGACGGGCATTTGTGCGATGGATAATAATCCGACAGACAAATGTCCGTCGGATAACAGTCTGGCCATGGCTTCCGAATCTACTCACGCTCCACTCTGCATGGACCCATCACAGCCTCACTCTAATGTCATGATGTATAGTGAATCTTTAATTAAAATATTAAAAAAGCACAAACATAAAACAATTACATTTGCTTATATTTTTAAAACATTTTTTATAATAAATTAACTTACATATTTTATTATTTTTTATAATATATTAACTTATTATATTTACGGGGAAGGTAACAAAATCTGTATGGGAAGGGTGAATGTGTTAAATGGACGTCATGGGAAGTCGATTGCGGCACCTGAGGCACTGATTATAACAGATCACTCTGGAGGCGGAATGTTCCTGTATAATGAGGCTTTACCATCTGATAGTGAGTAGCGTGCGTGGGCACGATTTAATAGAAATAAATGTCACCCAATTGTGACTTATTTCTCCTCTCGGAATATAGTCTCTCGGACATATATCTGAAACAAATGTGCTTCGGCATTCTGTCCGATAACCATCGTATAATACTTTTTTCCGGAAAAAATTGATTTTGGAAAAAATATTTTAAAAACACATCTGATTTGCTGGAACTGTTTTTCAATAGCCAAAATTCACCCACCACCTGCCTTATTTGGAGGAGCCAATGCAGGCTTAATTCCCCAGCTGACAAGGCTAGGTCTCATTATAATGTTAGTAATCTTTTACAGCAAATTAGGACCATATGTAGCATAGTTATCAAAAAATCCGCTAAAAAAAATCAGCTAAATTACATTTAAAGCTTTGAGAAAAAAAAACAAAAAAAATAGAAAGTATATTGCAAACTTTACTATGCAACACTAAACCATTTATATGAAATTCTCAAGGTGTTTACGATCATCCCTTTTTGGCAGAGACACCGCAGAACTAAATCAATGTAATTCAAGCTTTATAGACTCATTACGGGTTTTATGCTGCTTTAAAAATTGGCAAATGCCAAGTTGTGAAAAAGGTAAACACCCTGAGATTTTTATATAAAATATTTAGTTATGTGTAAAAAAAACAACTTTGCAATATACTTTCACTTTATTTTGCCTCGTTTTCGTTTAATTTAACCTGAAATTGAGGATTTTCTAATTCTTAAAAGCCTTTTAGGGAAATATAAGTAGCGGGGTTAGCCTTGATAAGACAGCTGGGTATATTTCAAGCTCTATTTGATAACTGCAAAATAATGCATTTAATACTAACAGTACTGTATGACCTTTGCTATCCTGTATGTCTGAAGACTAAGGCCCAGTTAAGCTCCTCCAAATAAGGCAAATGGTGGATGTATTTTGCTTATTGAGCCCCACGTCTTCATATCTGAGGGAAAATATTAGCTTGTTCTAATGTTTAAAATGCACTCAGGTCTCACAGGAACTGTAGTGAAAGAACAGGAAGTAACATGATCCCACAGCACCGCCTGTAATGAAAAAGACGGTGTCGTGTTGGTGCTAAATTCTGATGGGCCACTCTAATGCTACAAACCTCCTTCCCAGTCTATGCCCCGCCCCTCCTTCCCCGGGACCATCCCAGGAACGCTGACTGCTCAGAGGAAGACACCCGTCACGTGTGCAAAAACAAAATGTATGCTTACCTGATAAATTTCTTTCTTTTGCGATGTACCGAGTCCACGGATTCATCCTAACTTGTGGGATATTGTCCTTCCTGACAGGAAGTAGCAAACAGAGCACCACAGCAGAGCTGTCTATATAGCTCCCCCCTTAACTCCACCCCCAGTCATTCAACCGAAGGCCAAGGAAGAAAAGGAGAAACTATAAGGTGCAGAGGTGACTGAAGTTTACATAAAAAATACTGTCTTGAATAGACAGGGCGGGCCGTGGACTCGGTACATTGCAAAAGAAAGAAATTTATCGGGTAAGCATAAATTTTGTTTTCTTTTGCAAGATGTACCGAGTCCACGGATTCATCCTAACTTGTGGGATACCAATACCAAAGCTTTAGGACACGGATGAAGGGAGGGACAAGACAGGAACCTAAACGGAAGGCACCACTGCCCGCAAAACCTTTCTCCCAAAAATAGCCTCTGAAGAAGCAAAAGTATCAAATTTGTAAAATTTGGAAAAGGTATGAAGCGAAGACCAAGTCGCAGCCTTACAAATCTGTTCAACAGAAGCATCATTTTTAAAAGACCAAAAGAACTTTCCGAGAAAGAAGCTTAATATCTATGGAATGCATGGGTTCAAACGGCACCCCCTGAAGAACATTAAGAACTAAATTTAAACTCCATGGCGGAGCAACAGGTTTAAACACAGGCTTGATTCTAACTAAAGCCTGACAGAACGACTGAACGTCTGGAACATCTGCCAGACGCTTGTGCAGAAGAATAGACAAAGCAGAAATCTGTCCCTTTAAGGAACTAGCTGACAATCCCTTTTCCAATCCATCCTGGAGAAAGGATAATATCCTAGGAATCCTGACTTTACTCCATGAGTAATCCTTGGATTCTCACCAAAAAAGATATTTATGTCATATCTTATGATAGATTTTCCTGGTGACAGGCTTTCGAGCCTGAATTAAGGTATCAATGACCGACTCGGAGAAACCACGTTTTGATAAAATCAAGCGTTCAATCTCCAATCAGTCAGCCGCAGAGAAATTAGATTTGGATGTTTGAATGGACCTTGGAGTAGAAGGTCCTGCCTCAGCGGCAGAGTCCATGGTGGAAGGGATGACATGTCCACCAGATCTGCATACCAAGTCCTGTGTGGCCACGCAGGTGCTATCAAAATCACAGAAGCTCTCTCCTGCTTCATCTTGGCAATCAGACGAGGGAGAAGAGGACATGGTGGGAACACATAAGCCAGGCTGAGGGACCAGGGCATCTATCAGCGCTGCCTGGGGATCCCTTGACCTGGACCCGTAACAGGGAAGCTTGGCGTTCTGATGAGACGCCATCAGATCCACTTCTGGTTTGTCCCGTAGTTGAATCAGCTGGGCAAATACCTCCGGATGGAGCTTGCCTCTCTCTTTATATGGTTTGCAGATAATTGTGAGAGATGAAATCTCCCCTTTGGAGATGAAGCTTTGAAGTCCAGAAGATATCCCTGGGAAATAATGTCTAATGCCCAGGGATCCTGGACGTCTCCTGCCCAAGCCTGGGCGAAGAGAGAGAGTCTGCCCCCACTAGATCCGGTCCCGGATCGGGGGCTACTCCTTCATGCTGTCTTAGAGGCAGCCGCAGGTTTCTTGGCCTGCTTCCCCTTATTCCAAGCCTGGTTAAGTCTCCAGACTTGTTTGGACTGGGCGAAATTTCCCTCTTGTTTTGCATTAGAGAAAACCTCCCTAAGCAATAAGCGGAGGTGTTCAAGCTTAAATTTAAATGCTGTCATCTCAGAATCAGACTGAAGTAACGCCTTCCCTGAGTCTGAAATGTCACCCACAGATAGAAGCTCACCTGCTTCGGCTTTTGAGCATTGTGAGGGTATATCGGACACAGGCAATAAAGCGTCAGAAAGCTCTGTATTAATTCTAGCCCCAGAGCTGTCTCGCTTTCCTTGTAGCCCTGGCAGTTTGGAGAATACCTCTGTGAGGGTAGCATTCATAACTGCCGCCATGTCCTGTAAGGTAAAAGAATTAGACGCGCTAGATGTACTTGACGTCACTTGAGCGGGAGTTATAGGTTTTGACACATGGGGAGAGTTAGATGGCATAATCTCCCTCTTTTTAGTCAGAGAATCCCCTGTAGATAAATCTTTAAGCGCCATAATATGGTCTTTATAGTTTATAGAAATTTCAGTACATTTGGTACACATTCTAAGAGGGGGTTCCACAATGGCTTCCAAACATATTGAACAAGGAGTTTCCTCTATGTCAGACATGTTTAACAGACTAGTAATGAGACAAGCAAGCTTGGAAAACACTTTAATAAAGGTGAAACAGCAATTAAACAAAAACGTTACTGTGCCTTTAAGAGAAAAAACTAGCACTTAAACTGCAAAACAGTGAAAAAATACAGTAAAATCTTTGAAATTTTTACAGTGTGAATAAGGGACTAAAGCAGCATTGCACCCACTTGCAAATGGATGATTAACCCCTTAGGCCCCAAATCGGATTGAAAAACGTTAAAAAACGTTAAAAATCAATTGAGCACCATGCCACAGCTCTGCTGAGGCTCCTACCTGCCCTTAAATACGATTTTGTGCAGAAATAACCCCTTTGAAATGGTTCTCAGAAGCCAGAGGACTCTTCTAGGGAAGCTGGATGTCTCAGTCTGTATTAAAACTGCACAGGGTGCTAAAATAGGCCCCTCCCACCATGTACTGGATGTCAGAGGAGCCTTAAGAAAATACTCCTGGGAGTATCTGACTAGCCATGTGGAAACTAGGCCTTAAATAAAGACATCTCCCTCAGAGAAAAAAACATCCCATTTATGAAATCATGTAAACGTTTTGTCACTAAGCAATATGAATATTAACATGAGTATTACCCGGTTTTGTAAGCATGATCCCAGTCGCTGTTAAATCACTGCATCAGGCTTACCTCAAATACACAAGGCTCTGTCAGCATTTTCTAGAACTTATTCCTCTCTCTAGAAATAAAATTACTGAACATACCTCAAAGCAGGTAATCTGCAGGCCGTTCCCCCAACTGAAGTTTTCCGATATTCATCAGTTATGTGTGAGAACAGTAATGGACCTTAGTTACAAACCGCTAAGATCATCAAATCTCCAGGCAGAATTCTTCTTCTAATTTCTGCCTGAGAGAAAAACAGTACAACGCCGGTACCTTTTAAAAATAACAAACTCTTGATTGAAGGTAAAACTACACTAAGTCACCACATATCTCTTAATACTTCCTTTCTTGTCGAGAGTTGCAAGAGAATGACTGGGGTGGCAGTTAGGGGAGGAGCTATAGAGACAGCTCTGCTGTGGGTGTCCTCTTGCAACTTCCTGTTGGGAATATCCCACAAGTAATGGATGAACCCATAGACTGGATACACCTTACAAGAGAAAAAGGCATACACAAACTGCAAAACAGGTTAAAATAGCTTACATTTTTCTGAAATGTTAACAGTGTACCTACTAAGCTTTAGGAGGATTGCACCCCAAGTAAAAAAGCAATACACCCCCAATTAACAAAACCGGATTAAAAAATGTCTAAAACCGGTTTAAACCCCTATTAGCACCTTGCCACAGCTCTGCTGTGGCCCTACCTGCCCTTAGGGAACGATAAAATGATGTTAAAGCTTCGATTAGGCCCTCAGGATGAATATCAGGACCTCAGGAGAAGTTGCTTGCTGCTTGTCAGTACAACTAAATGCGCAACAGAGGCGCGAAAATAGGCCCCGTCCACCACACTCGATGTGGCTGGGGCCTACCCAAATCCAAAAAACCTTGCCTGAAAGTCATGTGGGTTATAATAACCCCAATATAAGCCAAATGACCCCTCATGCAAATGTCCCTCAATAAAGAACGTTACTCCCAGAACACCCAAACTTTTGTCTTCAAATCTCTCATACAAACTGAGTGCCAAAAAAAATTAAACAAAATAAGCCTTTTATGCAAGCTAGTAAAACCTCTTAACCCTAGGATTACTGCTTACCCTTCCCCTAAAGGGGATACTGTCAGCCTTTCTGATTTAACACAGTCAGCAGAAAAATGACTGAACATACCTCATTGCTGTATAGCAAGAACCGTTCCTCACACTGAAGTTTTCCTGTACTCCTCAGCTCATATGGGAACAGCAGTGGACCTTAGTTACAAATGCTAAGATCATCATCCTCCAGGCAGAAATCTTCATCTATGTCCTGCCTGAGAGCAAATAGTACAACACCGGTACCATTTAAAAACAACAAACTCTTGATTGAAGATGAAATAAAAACTAACAGTTTAACACTTCTTCTCTTTACTCTTCCTGCTTAGAGCCAGCAAAGAGAATGACTGGGGGTGAAGTTAAGGGGGGAGCTATATAGACAGCTCTGCTGTGGTGCTTTCTTTGCTACTTCCTGTCAGGAAGGACAATATCCCACAAGTTAGGATGAATCCGTGGACTCGGTACATCTTGCAAAAGAAATTAAGGTGTTCTAGTAATAAGAAAATTGTGATTAAATTGTGATCCCCCCCCCCCCAGTACAAATAGTACAAAAAGAAAGATTGTACAGTAATACTTGTTTTAAATAAATATAGACTATTATTTGCATTTTAGAACATAATAAATCAAACCAAAGTCACAGCCTGAGAAGATTGTGACTTAAAGGAGGGGGAAAATGTCTTGACAATTTAAAAAAAATATTAAAAAGTTTGGATTTTGTAATTCCAGATATGGGGATTTGTCCTGTACAAGGTTTTTACAGTCCTTTAACTTCAGATATATGTTGGAGGTATTGCATCGACTCCAGAATTTTTATTGTTTAAAAATTATATATAATCCTTTTATTACCCATTCCCCAGTTTTACATAACCAACACTGTTATATTAATATACTTTCCTTCTAAGGGTCCACGAAAACATTCATAACGTATAGGAAATACTTCAGACACTGCAAACAGAACATTGAAATATCTTCCCACTCCCCCTACCGTCCCTGTAATTCTTTGCCTAGTCTACATCTGTAATTACCTTGTATCTAAGGGCTTAGAAATTAGCATATGAGCCTACCTAGGTTTAGTTTTAAAAAAAGAATACCAAGAGAACAAAGCAAAAGTGATTATAAAAGAAATTTGGAAAGTTGTTTAAAATTGCATACCCAAGGATCATGAAAGTTTAACTGACTAGACTGTCCCTTTAATTTTTGTGAATGTTTTTTTTTGTCCTGGTGGGTGGAATAGATTATATTCTCTATCTAATCTAACGCTCTGGGTATTTTGACAAAATATCTGCAAATATGTCTGATTGCTAGTTGCATTTTAAACAGTGTGGTTCCCAGAGTATCACAAAGCTGCTGAAGTGAAGGTCACATGGGATATAGATAAAGGATATAACAGTTAAGAATGTTTAATTAAAAGGGATACTTTACTGTAAAATGTTTCCCCTTGATGTGTTCCAAATGTGTAACCCATACCATACTCTTTAATTATTTCTAAAACTGAGAATTGACAGTGTACATGGCTTCAAAATCCCAACCCTGCAAAATGTGTTTACTTATCTAGCCTCACCAGAAATAAGAAAGTGAACAATGAAAGAATAGAACTTTTGCTAGCGAAATGACAATAGCAGGCCTTGGCTACTCCAGTAAATGAGTCCAGGCTGGCTCCATTGGTGAGGGAATTTAAAGGAATCAAAACACTTAAAACCATTTCACACTCGAATGCTCATTTAATGCAAGATTGTAGAACAAAATGTGTAATTTTAAAGTGTTTTATGTCCCTTTAATGATAAAAACTCCTGTCTTCTCTTGCGTGGGTGGTTAAAATGGTCTTGCAAGAAAACAGGATTGCTAAGAAAAGAAAAATCCATTGGCAGAGAAATAACAAAGACAGGCACTTTGCGTTTATGTTTTCTTTTCGCCTACAATTCAAGCAGTGCAGGAAGAGGACCAATGATTACACATTCCTTGTACAATACATCTTTAAGGTTTAATGATTTCTAATATTACCTGAAACACCCTATTGCGAAGTACAAGTTGACAAAGATTGGTTTAGAACACCTTTAAATAAACAAAAACATAAAACATAAAACATAATTTATGTAAGAACTTACCTGATAAATTCATTTCTTTCATATTAGTAAGAGTCCATGAGCTAGTGACGTATGGGATATACATTCCTACCAGGAGGGGCAAAGTTTCCCAAACCTCAAAATGCCTATAAATACACCCCTCACCACACCCACAATTCAGTTTAACGAATAGCCAAGAAGTGGGGTGATAAAAAAGTGCGAAAGCATATAAAATAAGGAATTGGAATAATTGTGCTTTATACAAAAAACATAACCACCACAAAAAAAGGGCGGGCCTCATGGACTCTTGCTAATATGAAAGAAATGAATTTATCAGGTAAGTTCTTACATAAATTATGTTTTCTTTCATGTAATTAGCAAGAGTCCATGAGCTAGTGACGTATGGGATAATGATTACCCAAGATGTGGATCTTTCCACACAAGAGTCACTAGAGAGGGAGGGATAAAATAAGGACAGCCAATTCCTGCTGAAAATAATCCACACCCAAAATAAAGTTTAATGAAAAACATAAGCAGAAGATTCAAACTGAAACCGCTGCCTGAAGTACTTTTCTACCAAAAACTGCTTCAGAAGAAGAAAATACATCAAAATGGTAGAATTTAGTAAAAGTATGCAAAGAGGACCAAGTTGCTGCTTTGCAAATCTGATCAATCGAAGCTTCATTCCTAAACGCCCAGGAAGTAGAAACTGACCTAGTAGAATGAGCTGTAATCCTCTGAGGCGGAGTTTTACCCGACTCAACATAGGCAAGATGAATTAAAGATTTCAACCAAGATGCCAAAGAAATGGCAGAAGCTTTCTGGCCTTTTCTAGAACCAGAAAAGATAACAAATAGACTAGAAGTTTTTCGGAAAGACTTAGTAGCTTCAACATAATATTTCAAAGCTCTAACAACATCCAAAGAATGCAATGATTTCTCCTTAGAATTCTTAGGATTAGGACATAATGAAGGAACCACAATTTCTCTACTAATGTTGTTGGAATTCACAACTTTAGGTAAAAATTCAAAAGAAGTTCGCAACACCGCCTTATCCTGATGAAAAATCAGAAAAGGAGACTCACAAGAAAGAGCAGATAATTCAGAAACTCTTCTGGCAGAAGAGATTGCCAAAAGGAACAAAACTTTCCAAGAAAGTAATTTAATGTCCAATGAAAGCATAGGTTCAAACGGAGGAGCTTGAAGAGCCCCCAGAACCAAATTCAAACTCCAAGGAGGAGAAATTGACTTAATGACAGGTTTTATACGAACCAAAGCTTGTACAAAACAATGAATATCAGGAAGAATAGCAATCTTTCTGTGAAAAAGAACAGAAAGAGCAGAGATTTGACCTTTCAAGGAACTTGCGGACAAACCCTTATCTAAACCATCCTGAAGAAACTGTAAAATTCTCGGTATTCTAAAAGAATGCCAAGAAAAATGATGAGAAAGACACCAAGAAATATAAGTCTTCCAGACTCTATAATATATCTCTCTAGATACAGATTTACGCGCCTGTAACATAGTATTAATCACAGAGTCAGAGAAACCTCTTTGACCAAGAATCAAGCGTTCAATCTCCATACCTTTAAATTTAAGGATTTCAGATCCTGATGGAAAAAAGGACCTTGCGACAGAAGGTCTGATCTTAACGGAAGAGACCACGGTTGGCAAGAGGCCATCCGGACCAGATCTGCATACCAAAACCTGTGAGGCCATGCCGGAGCTACCAGCAGAACAAACGAGCATTCCTTCAGAATCTTGGAGATTACTCTTGGAAGAAGAACTAGAGGCGGAAAGATATAGGCAGGATGATACTTCCAAGGAAGTGATAATGCATCCACTGCCTCCGCCTGAGGATCCCGGGATCTTGACAGATACCTGGGAAGTTTCTTGTTTAGATGAGACGCCATCAGATCTATTTCTGGAAGTTCCCACATTTGAACAATCTGAAGAAATACCTCTGGGTGAAGAGACCATTCGCCCGGATGCAACGTTTGGCGACTGAGATAATCCGCTTCCCAATTGTCTATACCTGGGATATGAACCGCAGAGAATAGACAGGAGCTGGATTCCGCCCAAACCAAAATTCGAGATACTTCTTTCATAGCCAGAGGACTGTGAGTCCCTCCTTGATGATTGATGTATGCCACAGTTGTGACATTGTCTGTCTGAAAACAAATGAACGATTCTCTCTTCAGAAGAGGCCAAAACTGAAGAGCTCTGAAAATTGCACGGAGTTCCAAAATATTGATCGGTAATCTCACCTCCTGAGATTCCCAAACTCCTTGTGCCGTCAGAGATCCCCACACAGCTCCCCAACCCGTGAGACTTGCATCTGTTGAAATTACAGTCCAGGTCGGAAGCACAAAAGAAGCCCCCTGAATTAAACGATGGTGATCTGTCCACCACGTTAGAGAGTGTCGTACAATCGGTTTTAAAGATATTAATTGAGATATCTTTGTGTAATCCTTGCACCATTGATTCAGCATACAGAGCAGAAGCGGCATGTGAAAACGAGCAAAGGGGATCGCGTCCGATGCAGCAGTCATAAGACCTAGAATTTCCATGCATAAGGCTACCGAAGGGAATGATTGTGACTGAAGGTTTCGACAAGCTGAAATCAATTTTAGACGTCTCTTGTCTGTTAAAGACAGAGTCATGGACACTGAATCTATCTGGAAACCCAGAAAGGTCACCCTTGTCTGAGGAATCAATGAACTTTTTGGTAAATTGATCCTCCAACCATGATCTTGAAGAAACACCACAAGTCGATTCGTATGAGATTCTGCTAAATGTAAAGACTGAGCAAGTACCAAGATATCGTCCAAATAAGGAAATACCACAATACCCTGTTCTCTGATTACAGACAGAAGGGCACCGAGAACCTTTGTAAAAATTCTTGGAGCTGTAGCTAGGCCAAACGGCAGAGCCACAAACTGGTAATGCTTGTCCAGAAAAAAGAATCTCAGGAACTGATAATGATCTGGATGAATCGGAATATGCAGATATGCATCCTGTAAATCTATTGTGGACATATAATGCCCTTGCTGAACAAAAGGCAAGATAGTCCTTACAGTTACCATTTTGAACGTTGGTATCCTTACATAACGATTCAATATTTTTAGATCCAGAACTGGTCTGAAGGAATTCTCCTTCTTTGGTACAATGAAGAGATTTGAATAAAACCCCATCCCCTGTTCCGGAACTGGAACTGGCATAATTACTCCAGCCAACTCTAGATCTGAAACACAATTCAGAAATGCTTGAGCTTTCACTGGATTTACTGGGACACGGGAAAGAAAAAATCTCTTTGCAGGAGGTCTCATCTTGAAACCAATTCTGTACCCTTCTGAAACAATGTTCTGAATCCAAAGATTGTGAACAGAATTGATCCAAATTTCTTTGAAAAAACGTAACCTGTCCCCTACCAGCTGAGCTGGAATGAGGGCCGCACCTTCATGTGGACTTAGAAGCAGGCTTTGCCTTTCTAGCAGGCTTGGATTTATTCCAGACTGGAGATGGTTTCCAAACTGAAACTGCTCCTGAGGATGAAGGATCAGGCTTTTGTTCTTTGTTGAAACGAAAGGAACGAAAACGATTATTAGCCCTGTTTTTACCCTTAGATTTTTTATCCTGTGGTAAAAAAGTTCCTTTCCCACCAGTAACAGTTGAGATAATAGAATCCAACTGAGAACCAAATAATTTGTTACCCTGGAAAGAAATGGAAAGTAGAGTTGATTTAGAAGCCATATCAGCATTCCAAGTTTTAAGCCATAAAGCTCTTCTAGCCAAAATAGCTAGAGACATAAACCTGACATCAACTCTGATAATATAAAAAATGGCATCACAGATAAAATTATTAGCATGCTGAAGAAGAATAATAATGAGAATCATGATCTGTTACTTGTTGCGCTAAAGTTTCCAACCAAAAAGTTGAAGCTGCAGCAACATCAGCCAATGATATAGCAGGTCTAAGAAGATTACCTGAACACAGATAAGCTTTTCTTAGAAAGGATTAAATTTTCCTATCTAAAGTATCCTTAAACGAAGTACCATCTGACGTAGGAATAGTAGTACGTTTAGCAAGGGTAGAAATAGCCCCATCAACTCTAGGGATTTTGTCCCAAAATTCTAATCTGTCAGACGGCACAGGATATAATTGCTTAAAACGTTTAGAAGGAGTAAATGAATTACCCAATTTATCCCATTCTTTGGAAATTACTTCAGAAATAGCATTAGGAACAGGAAAAACTTCTGGAATAACCACAGGAGATTTAAATACCTTATCTAAACGTTTAGAATTAGTATCAAGAGGACCAGAATCCTCTATTTCCAAAGCAATTAGTACTTCTTTAAGTAAAGAACGAATAAATTCCATTTTAAATAAATATGAAGATTTATCAGCATCAATCTCTGAGACAGAATCCTCTGAACCAGAAGAGTCATCAGAATCAGAATGACGATGTTCATTTAAAAATTCATCTGTAGGGAGAGAAGTTTTAAAAGATTTTTTATGTTTACTAGAAGGAGAAATAACAGACAAAGCCTTCTTGATGGATTCAGAAACAAAATCTCTTATGTTATCAGGAACATTCTGCACCTTAGATGTTGAAGGAACTGCAACAGGCAATGGTACTTTACTAAAGGAAATATTATCTGCATTAACAAGTTTGTCATGACAATTAATACAAACAACATCCGGAGGAATAGCTACCAAAAGTTTACAGCAGATACACTTAGCTTTGGTAGATCCAGCACTAGACAGCGATTTTCCTGAAGTATCTTCTGACTCAGATGCAACGTGAGACATCTTGCAATATGTAAGAGAAAAAACAACATATAAAGCAAAATTGATCAAATTCCTTAAATGACAGTTTCAGGAATGGGAAAAAATGCCAAAGAACAAGCTTCTAGCAACCAGAAGCAATGAAAAATGAGACTTAAATAATGTGGAGACAAAAGCGACGCCCATATTTTTTTAGCGCCAAATAAGACGCCCACATTATTTGGCGCCTAAATGCTTTTGGCGCCAAAAATGACGCCACTTCCGGAACGCCGACATTTTTGGCGCAAAATAACGTCAAAAAATGACGCAACTTCCGGCGGCACGTATGACGCCGGAAACGGAAAAGATTTTTTGCGCCAAAAAAGTCCGCGCCATGAATGACGCAATAAAATGAAGCATTTTCAGCCCCCGCGAGCCTAACAGCCCACAGGGAAAAAAGAGTCAAATTTTTGAAGGTAAGAAAAAATTATTAATTCAAATGCATTATCCCAAATATGAAACTGACTGTCTGAAAATAAGGAATGTTGAACATTCTGAGTCAAGGCAAATAAATGTTTGAATACATATATTTAGAACTTTATAAACAAAGTGCCCAACCATAGCTTAGAGTGTCACAGAAAATAAGACTTACTTACCCCAGGACACTCATCTACATGTTTGTAGAAAGCCAAACCAGTACTGAAACGAGAATCAGCAGAGGTAATGGTATATAAATAAGAGTATATCGTCGATCTGAAAAGGGAGGTAAGAGATGAATCTCTACGACCGATAACAGAGAACCTATGAAATAGACCCCGTAGAAGGAGATCACTGCATTCAAATAGGCAATACTCTCCTCACATCCCTCTGACATTCACTGCACGCTGAGAGGAAAACCGGGCTCCAACTTGCTGCGGAGCGCATATCAACGTAGAATCTAGCACAAACTTATTTCACCACCTCCATAGGAGGCAAAGTTTGTAAAACTGAATTGTGGGTGTGGTGAGGGGTGTATTTATAGGCATTTTGAGGTTTGGGAAACTTTGCCCCTCCTGGTAGGAATGTATATCCCATACGTCACTAGCTCATGGACTCTTGCTAATTACATGAAAGAAATTATGCTTTCCTGATCATTTTCTTTTCTTCGGACAGGAAGAGTCCACAGCTGCATTCATTACTTTAAGGAATTCAGAACCTGGCCACCAGGAGGAGGCAAAGACACCCCAGCCAAAGGCTTCAAATACCTCCCCCACTTCCCTCATACCCCAGTCATTCTGCCAAGGGAACAAGGAACAGTAGGAGAAATATCAGGGTGAAAAAAGGTCCCAGAAGAACAAAAATGTACTGCCGCCCCATAGATAAAGCGCGGGCGGGAGCTGTGGACTCTTCCTGTCAGACGAAAAGAAAATGATCAGGTAAACATAATTTAGGTTTTTCTTCTTAAACAGGAAGAGTCCACAGCTGCATTCATTACTTTTTGGAAAACAATAACCAAGCTAGAGGACACTGAATGCAAACCAAAGGTGGGTACAAAAATGCGGCTCCTTTGAAAGGCACCACAGCCTGAAATTACCCGACACCCTACAAAAAACTATAACGATAAGGGAAAACCGGAGCCCGGGTAACCACTCATCAGTTACACAACCTGCAAAGCCGTGCTAGAGACCACTCAGACACAGAGTCTGCTGAGCATAAGGCCTCCAAGGAGTCAGCCCTGAGGCACTCCCACATTCCGAAAAACCTCCATCAACCCCCGAGAGGGAGAGTAGAGGAACCCAGGAGATCCGAAGGACCATCCAAAACGGACAAATAAAAAAACTGGTCAAACTATCTACCCCCGCAAGGGAGAATAGAGGCCCCATGATAAATCCACAAGATAATTAACATAGAGCAACCCAAGGTCGCTGCAGGCCCACTGTCCAGGGAACAAACTCCCCAGGAGGTCAAGGACCAGAAGATAAGTTCAAAGTCAGGAGAAAACATCACTAGGATGACCGGAAGGCCACCCTCATCCCTGACACAGCACCATACCAACTATGGTGTTCCAGAAAACCCGCAAGTTCCCCCTTGTGATCTAGGCAAGACAAGACCCATCAGGTTAAGCATAGACAAGCAAAGACAGGAAAACCATCACAGCAGCTTAAAAAGAGCTCTCCAAGAGGGCACAGAGCCACCTATGACAAACTCGCGATGACCCTTCCACAGGACACAAAGCCCTCTTAAGTCATCATGGGACTCATCCAACTGAAAGTGCTGAAAAATTTCGACAACAGCTCCCAACCAGAAAATCCATCCTGGCAACAGCCACCACCAGTAGAGAGATTGGCACTAAGAGTCCCCCCAACAAAGGGGAGGACAGATTCATAAAAGTAAACGGTCCATGCTGCAAAACAGACTGATCCCCGACCTTCCTTCCAGTATAACGGTCCCAGTCCAAGGCTAGAGAAAGACCCTTTGTAGACAAGAGTCTCAGACCTTCGGAAGAAAAAAGGACGGATCTACGAGGCATCAAAGCCCCAGAGTAGAAATCTGACAGCTACTGAAAAATTAGCATGCCACCCTGAACCATGGCAGGAATCTCATGCTCGGGTCCAAGGATCCCTACACTGCAGCCTTCCATAAGAGGGAACACTCCTCAAGGGAAGAAAGCACTCTGACCCACAGCATTCAGATACCAGAAATCAATTCCGTGATACTGAGAACGCAAGAGAGGGGAAAAAAACCTATGAGGCAAGAAAAATAAGGACCCACAAGCCCTTTAAAGATACTGAGGTATCTCCAACTAAGGAGAACATGTAAACATCGCTTCCCCACCCTAGGTGAGAAGATGATGATTAAACCACATAAAACACCCTACTAGAGGCCAATCCTCGGCCAATATTGTCAGCCCAGTTGGATAACAACTGGAGCCTACTAAGAAGCATCAGATGTTCCAGCAGACAAGTAGGTACCCATCAGAAAACCTCAAACTGAAGCCTTAGGATAATATTAATATCTCATAAGAGTCAGAAAACCTTAAGGTTAAGCACAACCGTCCATACCCTTCCCAGGCAAGAGACATGGTCCTAAGCCGGAGTCTGTGAAAAACGGAACCGATCAGAAGATCTGAAGCCCCTGAGGAACCCATAAACTGCCTCCTATGGTTAGGAGCGCACCCAGACAGAGCCTTCCGCCATCTAAAGTCCTTAGATGTTAAGTACCTAGCAAAATCCACCAACCCGAAAGTCTGAAAGAACGCCCGACTGGTTTATGAAAGGGCCACCAGCACACTTGAATCACAAGGTAATCCATGTAGAAAGGCCAGACGACCTGACCCCAGGCTGACAGGCTAAATGGTCAGTTTCCTGACCTCAGACAGGCAAAAAGACTGTAACTGACCCCAGACCTCCTACCATCAAGCCCGAAGGCTAGATCTGCAATAAGATCGACAGGTAGCACCCGAGAGTCAAAAGACCCTGGTATGACAAGGGGCAGTTCTTATCTGGAGAAGACGACAGTCTCCAGAGATCCCTGCAAGATCGGTATCCCGACATCTTTGAAATGGAACAACGGGAGCCTCACAGCTCCAGGTAGAACGGCAGGGAGACCCTTGCAATCCACACAGTGGAGCAAACAAAACACTGAGACAAAGAAGGAGGACATGTCCACTCTTCCCTAACAAATGACCCAACCCAAGACGGGAGGGAAGAAAACATCGCCACCGCTAAGGAATGCGACTAGGCTACAAAAGTCATCATCCGGAGATACCGCAAGTGAAGACGCAAATCGTCCAATATTCAGATACTAGCCTCTGGAAATCAATCACATCCCCAGACTTCCAAAGGAATGGAAACCCGCTGTTCTGAGTTCCCAGGGACCCTAGAAACCATAACAAAATCTGAAAAAGTGGGTCACGCATCTCAAGCAATATCGCAGAAAAAAACAACTTATATTGGAGCACACAACCTTCCTACCAGAAGCGTTGGATCTATGCCCCAGGCCTTAACTTTGTTGTAGGATCCGAGTGCGGAATACATAACACTAGGCCTTAAGAGATCCCTCTTTCTTTTTTTTTTTTTAAGCCGACAGGCTACTCAGCACCACAAGGGTGACATGAACCCAAGAAACAGTAGACAGCGCCCAACCAGTACCTGCCTGGTACAAGAGCACCCCAGAATCTATCTACGGTCCAAGAAAAAATCGGCCCAAAGGCTCGATAATAAGAAATAGAAACATAAACTTTGACTTAACCAAAAGTGCAGAACTTCCGAGGAAGTGCCCATGCCACCACAAGATCGCAAGTATAGGTTCCAGAGAAAGAACGTTCTCCACGAAAGTTATATCCATGAGCTTTATACAAATGAAATGAAATACATCCTATTCGGATCTAAATTAAAAGTAAGGCAGCACCCGTGGGTGAACGCCCAAGGGAAAAAAGGTTACGCCCAACCGGACCAGCTGATCAGAAGGCCCCCTTCACCCAAGCTCAGAACTGGAACCGATACATAAAATAAAGAAAAACGGAGACGACGAGATTAGCTTCATCCCCATCCGTCTATCCAGGTTGCCATCCCGCATCTAAGGCCTCGAACCCCCCCCCCGGCCCACTAGGACTGGGATCCTCTAACAACCTCAAAACATGTATTAGTAGGACACAAAGACGTGCCAACCTATAGCGGAAAGCAAAATTATCCCTCGCCGGATCGACAAACGACTCCAGCTCAGAGGCCCCCGCTTCCCCAGGAAGCCGAACTGAATTGGGCAATCCCCCGCCCAGCGGGCCCTGGTTGACAGAACACGGACAGTATCTTAGAAAGATTTCACTTGGGAGATACAAATGCGCCAAGGCCGCAGATATGGCCATGTGGAACCGTGCCGTAACCACTGGAGGAAACAGACCACCTTCCGGAGAAGGAGTAAAGATCAAAGGGACACCTGCATGCGTAGAGTTTCTGGGACACGCACCTCGCAGGACCTAGCATCCACGGGGGCGGATGGCTGCAATCGGAACATAACTGATGGGCATGGATAACAAAGCCATTTCATATTCATCACAAGACGCATTCTCCGCATCGGAGACATCTGTGTCTAAAAAGTCAGAATCCTCCATCATGGGATTACAAAAATGACAAATGGTAACTAACACATTCTTTACACCCCCAATGGCTGGGGCACTCCCCACCTCCTGTGAACCAGACAACCCACGAGCCTTAAACTCTCTCTGTCGCCACACGATCAGCATACCGAAGTGAAAAAGCAACGTAACCTCACCCGGTCACGAGGTGCACCGTGTAAGTCATAAAATAGCACGCAAATCCAAAGATCGGGCCAAATGACGATAAGGCTGTTAATGTTCCAAAAAGTCCTGAGCCTAAAGTATTACTACGCATCAGCAGATAGAACCACATAATAAACATGATTAAAGTCCCCACTGTTCAATAACCCCCCCTTAGAGGATATTAACCCATGATTCCTTATTTTAAGATAAATGGAGTTCCACTGGGACCCTACCTTTACGTTAACATCACATTCACATAATGAAGTAAAATTAAACAATCTTACCGGAATCTTCGCCGTGGAACAGGAACACGGCCCTTCAAGTGTGACAGATAGTAGCCTCGCTTCTGACATGGATTTGAGTGATCAAAAGCAGGCAGCGAAACTCGTCAACGCTGATTGCCAAGGAGTTATTAATATGAGTCAGGATGGTTTCGCAGAAAAACTCTCCCTGCATCTCCGGACTCTAACTTTTACCCAGGCTCTCACTGAGAGGCTGACAGGACTACTTAAAACTCCAGTCCCATTTCGAAGAGTACTACCCTCCATAAAAAACTACTCCGAAGCCTTCTAACACTTCTCTGCCAACCTCCTGGGACGAAAGGCAAAGAATGACTGGGGGATGAGGGAAGTGGGGGAGATATTTGAAGCCTTTGGCTGGGGTGTCTTTGCCTCCTCCTGGTGGCCAGGTCCTAAATTCCCAAAAGTAATGAATGCAGCTGTGGACTCTTCCTGTTTAAGAAGAAAACATGTTTTTTGCCCATAAAGACAAAGTATTGTAGTGTTAGGAGTAGGACCAGTCAAAATTGGGACACCTTGTAAGCAGAATATGGCCACATTGTGTGACTAAGATCACAACTTAATTTAAACGCATAGGTGTTTTTTTTGCAGGCAATTGTTTGCAGAATAGAAAAATATTTTTGTTTATTTGCAAGTGTATGTGCGCCAATACGCCCTGTTTTGTGTAACTGTTCTGTGAAGGACAGGTAATGAAATGCTGATAGGTCCACAGAAGTGGCACATTTGATGGTAAAGAAAGGTGAACGGCATTCATTAAGCAGTAAGAGAAATAGGAAAAAGCAACACTTTAAGGAAAGCAACATTGTCAAGCGGGGGGGGGGGGGGAGGAAGATGGGTTTGAAGTATCCTTTATCTGTTTTAAACAAATAGTCTAGAATACTCTAATAGTTAAAGTGCGAAAAATCAATTCAAAAACACTTTGTTTTCACTTTGTATCACATGGTGATACTTGAATAATAAATTTTTATTGCATAGCATTTAGAATACGCTTCTGACTAGATCACAGGTTACCCTATACATTAAAAAAACAACAACTAAGCAGCACACAAGTGCAAATTTTTTAAATATGCTATTCATGCTTTATTATGAGCAAAATATGTTAAAGAGACAGTACACTAACATTTTTCCATTAATGTATTATCAATGACTTGTTATACCAGCTGCAGAGTATAAAATGTATGAGAAACTGCATTTTCAGGTTTATTTGTGTATATGTAGTAGCTGGTTTTGTGCATTTAAACCACAGCCTACTACAATGGGTTGAGCTTGCAGGTAATATATCTCATTGTGTTCTCACTTTATGTACTTATACTTGCTTCATTATATTTGTCTGGAAATCCAAAGCTCAATACTTAGAGAGAACAATGGAAAATTATGATTTTATTGCTCAACTAATCCTGTACCCCAATGGGAGTGTAATTTATTCTGCTGGCTGTGTTCACATAGGCTTATCAATAGCGTAGACTCCAGTATAGAAACTTTCAGTATAGGTGGGGAAACCACATTCTAAATCATCTATTCAAATGTCGAAATAGGGGCAAAGGAGCTACTCTAAACAATTTAATACACTAGCAGGTAAAATAGATCACTGAGAACAATTTAAAGGGAAGAACATTTTTGGGTAAACTGTTACTTTTTGTATCTAAATAACCAATGATATACTTTCATGCAAAGTAAAACAGCAACTTTCCAATCTCAAGTGACTCGTTAACCAAATGTATTTGTGTTTTGTAAAGGTTTCTCAGAATTTAAGTATGACCTCTTAAAGTATAAAGAGGATGCAGCAAATCCTTCTTTAGCTCAGATGCAGCCAGCAGATGCTCTGCAGTATTCAAGTGGGTAAGGGCAGAATGGGGATTACTTGTAAAATGCTTAAATGTGCCAGTGGCAGTGAGGGTGAAACAAATTATAAAAACTGCACTTACTCATGGCCCCTTTTTTTCCTTTGCGCTCCTTCGTGTACTGCTCCTTCAGTTTATTTATCAGACCCTGGTCTACATCCCAAACCTCTGCAGTTGGGGACAGGACATCCTTATCTGCATGCAGCATGTTAGTGAGAAAGAGAGCACAAGTCAGCCATGGTATAGGTTAGTAATGCTTTAAATTAATAGGAAGGTTATTAAAAGTTAAGGTGTGAAACTGTACAGTGCTTTTAGGACACAGAGTAATAAAGCAAAGGGCAAAATATACTCTACTGCCAAACAGACTGAAAACATGCACAGTCTGATGAATTACACAGCTTAGTAAACATATTCCATATTGACTAAAACCCCAGCAGAAGGGATATTACAACAGCTGAAACATAGCCTGGAGGTTTTCACCAGTTTAAAGTTCAATCTTAGAAAATAGTTTAGCTTTGAGAAGACTGACATTTTTATAAACAAAAAGAGCAGGATGCAAACAATTCACAGAAAGAAGAGCTAACAAGACTAGATGGTAGCAAGGCATGGCAAATCTTCCTTAAGAATACATCGGTGCTGAACATCACAATATAAGACTGGTCAGCTCAGTAAACTTAACTGCACTCCATGGGCTCCTTCCATGACACTCACATAATGTCAATCTATATAGAATTTACGGTTATCAAATTTGATTAGTTTCCATGATATTCTGTGTTGAAGGATATATCTAGGTAGGCATCTGGAGCACTACATTGCAGGAAATAGTGTTGCCATCTAATGCTCTTGCAAATAGATAACATCCTTGAAAAACTGCTGCCATATAGTGCTCCAGAAATTTCCCTGCTCCTAAGCAAACATCTTTTCAACAAAAGATACTAAAAGAACAAAGAAAACTTAATAGAATTAGAAAATTGTTTAAAATAACATCCTCTATCTGAATCATGAAAGAAAAATGTGGGGTTTCATATCCCTTAAATTATGAAGGAACATAAAAATAAGGCAACAAAACAATGAAAAATTGGTTACAGTGTACAGGTGGCCCTCGGTTTACGCCGGTTCAATTTGCGCCGTTTCAGAATAACAACCTTTTTTTTCAGTCATGTGACTGCTATTGAAAATCATTGGAAAGCAGTGCACTAATTAAAATAGCCAGTAGGTGGAGCTGTCCGCTTGTGTTGCAGCAAAGTAATGCAAGCTTAGCAGACTGAAATTGATTTGTGTACACAGAGCAGACCAGACCTATCGAGCAACAAGATCTAGCAGCCACTTCCCTTTTATCTTCCTGACCAGCTGCTTGAGGTGAGGGTGCCTAACTGCCTATTAATCACTGTAGATGGAAATGCATAGAATAGGTGCAGACCCAATATTATCTAACATGCTAACAATGCAGAGAACTGTTTGCAGAAAAATGCAAGTAAAAAAATGTTTTTGTTCATTAAACTTAGTTTGATGATGATAGAATCTGTTGTGTAATTATTTTATTAGGTGATGTTTAGCAAATGTTTTTGTTCATTAAACTTAGTTTGATGATACAATCTATATTATTAGGTTTATAATGCTGTTTAGCATTTAAAGTCTTCATTTCAAAGCTTTAAAAATAATGTATTAGATGTTACTTATGACAATTTTGAGACGGGTCTGGAACCTAACTCCCTCACTTCCCATTGGCTTACATTATAAACTGGGTTTCAATTTACAACGGTTTCGATTTACAACCATTCCATCTGGAACCTAACCCCAGTGTAAACTGAGGGCTACCTTCTTTTCTAGACAAAAGACAATTTAGTACAGCATTCCCAGGGGGGGGGGAAAACAGGTAAACAAATTCTAATGTAAAAGGTGTGCAACTGCCCAGGTGTCATGAAACATATAAAAAGTAACCCTCAAATTAGCATTGTGGAGGCAGCGATATTTCATGAATAATAAAATGTAGGTTCATTTGTAAGAAGGAAGGGGAAAAAAAAATCCAGACGGGTTTAACTTCCACTAGTACCATAGTATATTGTTCTATGGAACCATATACAAATGAAAGCTGCTTTTCAATTATGAAATTGTATATATATATTTCAAATAAACTTGGCATGTAAAACCTCAGTCCTTCAATGCTTTTTATCTGCCCCACAATTTCTGATCTCGTCCTAGTACTTTGTGGCCTTCACAACAAAGTAGAAAGAAGGGGTATTTTAGAGTCTTCACTAAACTTTCTACAACTAAAAAAACACAAATTTTAACAAAGAAAATAATAAATAATCATGATGATGATAAAAACAAAAAAACATAAATGACACTTACCCGATAATTTAACTTCTTTTTGTATGAGGAGAGTCCACAGCATCATTCTGCACTGTTGGGAAATACTGAAACTGGCCACCAGGAGGAAGCAAAGACACCCCAGCCAAAGGCTTAAATACTCCCCCTACTTCCCTCATATCCCAGTCATTCTGCCAAGGGAACAAGGAACCATAGGAGAAATTTTAGGGTATAAATGGTGCCGGAAGAGAGAAACTAATTTTGGTCCACCCATCGGGCTGTGGACTCTCCTCATACAGAAGGAAATGAAATTATCAAGTAAGCATAATTTATGTTTTCCTTCTTAATATGAGGAGAGTCCACGGCATCATTTCTTACTGTTGGGAAAACTATACCCAAGCTCTAGAGGACACTGAATGATAACAGGAGGGGTAAAAGAGAGGCGGACCCTAATCTGAGGGCACCACAGCCTGTAAAACCTTTCTCCCAAAAGCTGCTTCATCCGAAACTTGTAGAATTTGGAAAAAGTATGTAAGGAGGACCAGGTAGCCGCCTTACAAATCTGATCCATAGAGGCCTCGTTCTTAAAGGCTCAAGAGGAAGCCACCGCTCTAGTGGAATGAGCCGTAATCCTCTGAGGAGGTCTAAGTCCCGCTGACTCGTAAGCTAAGCGTATAACACTCCTCAACCCAAAAGATAAGGAAGTCGAAGAAGCCTTCTGACCCTTACGCTTCCCAGAGTAGATAACAAACAAGGAAGAAGTTTGCCTAAAATCCTTAGTAGCTTGAAGATAAAACTTCAAAGCTAAACCACATCCAGATTATGAAGTAAACGTTCCTTCGAAGAAGAAGGATTAGGACATAAGGAAGGAACCACAATCAGACACTACCTTAGGTAGAAAACCCAAGCGGGTACGTAGGACAGCCTTATCAGTGTGGAACACCAGATAAGGAGGCTCACATTGCAAGGCAGCTATTTGAGAAACTCTGCGTGCCAGCGCAAATGCCAATAGAAAAAGAACCTTCCAGGACAACAATTTAATGTCAACCAAATGCATAGGCTCACACGGAGCCCATTGCAAAAAGATTGCACGTCAGGGAGCTCTGCGAGCCTCTTGTGCAGCAAAACAGAAAGGGCCGAAATCTGTCCCCTCAGGAAAATGGCAGAAAGGCCCTTCTCCAGACTCTCCTGGAGAAAGGAAAGTATCCTGGCAGCTAGGGTTGCACTGATACCATGTTCTTAAGACAGAGTACAAGTACCGATACTTTTTTTCAAATACTCACCGATACCAATTACCGATACTTTATTTTTATTTATATTTTTAGCTTCTTTATAATTATTTACTATAACTCAAGACATTTTGAAATAATTTAACAGTTTTATTTAATTGTTGTCACAAAGTTCGCAGAACATGTTTATAAATAAATATTACAATAAATATATTAACAACAATCAATAACAGCTGCAGCAGTTGGGGCTGGAAACCTACAATTGAAAGGGGGTGCAATTGGGTTGTAGGGTGCCTAAATAACATCAATCTGACATTTGTATTTAATACAAAGTAATATAATTTTTAATTCTGAAAAAAAAAACATTGGGGAAGGAGTGTCCCATTTGCATTCTACTGACACAGCAGAAAATAGGGCTTGTCTTCATATTTTTCCAGGGCTGCTTTTTATTCCCAGTCCAGCCCTGGCTAAGGATGTTCCTCAGATTACAGTAGGTTTTGAGCACAATTGTTCAAGATGAGAACTAGAAGTATAACAGGCAATCTATCAATTAGAATAATTTTTCAAAAGTTAGTGGCAAGTTCTTATTAAGGAACAGAAGCATCTCTGCATGTTCAGCTATAAGTCTGTTTCTTTTATCAGTAAGGACGTTTGACGCTAAGCTGAACAGTCTTTCACTTTTCACACTACTGCGTGGGGCAGAAAGATATTTTTGAGCCATTTTAGCCAGAGCTGGAAATCTCAGTTTATTAACTGCTCAGTACTTCAGGGGTTTGTCTGAATGAGGTACAGTGATCTCTCCCAGGTAGGCTTCCATCTGTATTGTAGCAGCTTTTGTAGCACTGCTCTTAAACGTACAATAATACAAATAACAGCAATTTGTATTGGCAGAACAGAAGTGAACAATTTTTAGTTAAGTCTTCACACCAGCTTAAAATGAAATGGGAACATGCAGTTTGAAAATCGCCACAAGATGGTGTATGGTTAAGAGGTGGAGGTATCTGTTTAAGTATCGGTGCATTTGCATGAGTAAAAGTACTCATGCAAATACTTGGTATCGGCACCGATACGAGTATCGGTGCAACCCTACTGGCAGCCTTAACCTTATACCAGGCTAAACCACGCTCTTCAAACCAGAATAAGCTCACCACACCTTATGATAGATGCGACGAGTAACAGGCTTACGAGCTTGAATGAGTGTGTAAATAACCCTCTCAGAGAAACCTCTCTTAGCTAAGAGTAAGCGTTCAATCTTCACGCAGTCAGCCTCAGAGAATCTAGATTTTAATGAACAAAAGGACCCGATTCCAGCAGATCCCTGTGACAAGGCAACTTCCACAGAGATGAGGACATCCCCACCAGGTCTGCAAACCACATCATTTGCGGCCACGATGCAGCAATCAGTATCACTGATGCCCGTTCTGCTTGATGCGGACCACTACATGAGGAAGAAGTGGTAACGGTGGGAAAATGTAAATTAGAGCGAACCTCCAAGGCCCTGCTAATGCATCTATTAGTTCCGCTTAAAGATTTCTGGACCACGACCCATATCTGGGTAGCTTGGAATTGAGCGGGTACCCCATGAGATCTATCTCCGGCGTCCCCCATTTGTTGCAAATCTCTGCAAAACACCTCGGGATGGAGAGACCATTCCCCCGGATGAAAGTATCGTCTGCCAAGGAAATCCGCATCCCAGTTGTCTACACCCAGAATGTGGATCGCTGACAGCGAGCAGTTGTGGGCCTCCGCCCACTACAAAATCCGAGATACTTCCCTCATTGCTAGGGAGCTCCTCGTTCCCCCCCTGATGGTTGATGTAAGCCACCGAAATTATGTTGACTGATTGGAATCTGATAAACTGGGACGAAATCAGAAGAGGCCAAACCTTCAGAGCATTGAAGATTGTTCAAAGTTCCAGAATGTTCATCAGGAGGAGAGATTCATCTCCAGTCCACAGGCCCTGTGCCTTCCTGGCAACCCAAACTGCTGCCCATCCTGATAGACTTGTGTCCGTAGTAACAATCCCCCAGGATGGTCTCAAGAAGGATGTCCCTTGGGATAGGTGATCAGGACAGAGCCACCAGCAGAGCGATTCTCTCGACTGTTGTCCAGAGAAATCTGTTGAGACAGATCCGAATGATCGCTGTTCCACTGACTGAGCATGCACAGCTGAAGTGGTCTGAGATAAAGTCTGGCAAAAGGAATGATGTCCATGCTGGACATCATGAGACCATTCACCTCCATACACTAAGCCACAGAGGGCCTTTAAGGAGGTCTGGAGGGCAAGACAAGTGGAAGTTAGCTTGTAACGTCTCTGATCTGTAAGGAAGATCCTCATGGATATGGAGTCTATTATAGTACCCAGGAATTCCACCCTGGTACTGGGAATAAGAGAACTCTTTTCTAAGTTTATTTTCCAACCATGAGATCGAAGAAGAAACAGAAGATATTTTGAATGGTCTTCTGCCAGACAACAGGATGGCGCTTGAACCAAAATATTGTCCAAGTATGGCGCCTACTGCTATACCTCTGGTTCTGGTCACTGCAAGCAGAGCCCCTAGAACCTTCGTAAAACCTGTTGGGGCAGTAGCTAGACCAAACAGAAGTGCAATAAACTGGAAGTGCTGGTCCAGGAACGCAAACCTTAGGAACATGAAGTGTTCCTTGTGGATAGGAACATGAAGGTAAGCATCCTTCAGATCTATAGTGGTCATTAACTTCCTGAACTAAGGGAAGGATAGACCTTATTGTCTCCATCTTGAACGAGGGGACAGATAGGAATTTGTTTAAGCACTTTAGGTCCAGAATCAGGCAGAAAGTGCCCTCCTTCTTTGGGACCACAAAAAGGTTTGAATAGTATCCCAGACCTCTTTCTGCAAGAGATACCGGGACAATGACTCCTAGGGAGGAGAGATCCCTCACACACCCCAGAAAGGCTTCTCTCTTTTCTGGCATGGAAGACAGGTTTGATAGGAGGAATCTGCCACTGGGTGGATGAGACTTGAAACCTATCTTGTATCCCTGAGCTATGACATCCAGGACCCACGGGTCTTGCACGTCCCCAAACCAAGCGTCCGAAAAGAGCGACAGTCTGCCCCCTACGTGATCCAGAAAGGTATCGCAGCAGACCCTTCATGCTGACTGTCTCTGCAGGCTTCTTACTTTACTTGGATTTATTCCAGGACTGAGCTGGTTTCCAAGTACCCTTGGATTGCTCTGGCTTTGAAGAGGGCTGCTGATGTTGGGATTTATCAGAACGAAAGAAACGAAAATTAGGACCTTGTCCCTTAGTCTTGTTATTATCTTGCGGTAAAAAGGCACCCTTGCCTCCAGTAACCGTGGAGATAATGGAGTCCAGGCCTGGACCAAATAGAATCTTTCCCTTAAAGGGGAGGGAAAGAAGTCTGGACTTAGAAGTCATGTCCGCAGACCAGGACTTCAGCCAGAGTGCCCTACGGGCTTGAACAGAAAAACCTGAAGCTTTAGCATTCAGGTGAATAATTTGCATATTAGCATCACATATAAAAAAATTAGCCACCCATAAGGCCTTAATTCTCTCCTGGATCACGTTGAGGGGACCCTCCACCTCGATCAACTCAGATAAGGCGTCGCACCAGTAGGTAGCCTCTTCAGCAACCTCAGCAACAGTCGCTGCCGCTTGAAACAAATATCCTGTATGTTGAAACATCTTTCTTAACCCCTTAACGACCGAGGACATGCAGGGTACGTCCTCAAAAAAAGGTCAGTTAACGACCAAGGACGTACCCTGCACGTCCTCTGTGTGGAAAGCAGCTGGAAGCGATCCTGCTTGCTTCCAGCTGCTTTCCGGTTATTGCAGTGATGCCTCGATATCGAGGCATCCTGCAATAACCTTTTTTAGCCATCCGGTGCAGAGAGCGCCACTCTGTGGCCCTCTCTGCACCAGACATCGGCGGCTATATCCGTTGGTGGGTGGGAGCCGGTGTGGGAGGCCATTGATGGCCCTGGTGATGTGAGGGGGGCGGGATCGTGGGCGGGGATGGCCGGGGGCACGCACGGGCACGTGCATGGGAGGGCTGGGGCGGGCGCGTGCACAAGGAGGGAGCGGGTGGGAACCGCTACAGAAAAATATATATTAAAAGTGTGAAAAAGTGGGGGATATAAGTGTATAAAAATACATCAGTCAGGGGGTGGGGTTTGGTCTGTGTGGGGGGGAGCTACACTACAGAAAAAGCACCAAAAAAATAAAAAAAACATTTCTTTTGCAAACTGGGTACTGGCAGTCAGCTGCCAGTACCCAAGATGGCCCCCAATAAGGCAGAGAGGGAGGGTTAGAGAGCTGTTTTGGGGAGGGATCAGGGAGGTTGGGGGCTAAGGGGGGATCCTACACAGTAGCATATGTAAATATTTTTATTTATTTATTTGTTTTACTTTTATTTTAGTACTGGCAGACTTTCTGCCAGTACTTAAGATGGCGGGGACAATTGTGGGGTGGGGGAGGGAAGGGAGCTGTTTGGGAGGGATCAGGGGTGGGATGTGTCAGGTGGGAGGCTGATCTCTACACTAAAGCTAAAATTAACCCTGCAAGCTCCCTACAAACTACCTTATTAACCCCTTCACTGCTAGCCATAATACACGTGTGGTGCGCAGCAGCATTTAGCAGCCTTCTAATTACCAAAAAGCAACACCAAAGTCATATATGTCTGCTATTTCTGAACAAACGGGATCCCAGAGAAGCATTTACAACCATTTGTGCATAATTGCACAAGCTGTTTGTAAATAATTTCAGTGAGAAACCTAAAATTTTGAAAAATTTAGCGTTTTTTTAATTTGATCGCATTTGGCGGTGAAATGGTGGCATGAAATATACCAAAATGGGCCTAGATCAATACTTGGGGTTGTCTACTACAACTACACTATAGCTAAAATTAACCCTAGAAGCTCCCTACATGCTCCCTAATTAACCCCTTCACTGCTGGGCATAATACACGTGTAGTGCGCAGTGGCATTTAGCAGCCTTCCAATTTCCAAAATGCAAAGCCAAAGCCATATATGTCTGCTATTTATGAACAAAGGGGATCCCAGAGAAACATTTACAACCATTTATGCTATAATTGCATAAGTTGTTTGTAAATAATTTCAGTGAGAAACCTAAAGTTTGTGAAAAAGTGAACAATATTTTTTTTATTTGATCGCAATTGGCGGTGAAATGGTGGCATGAAATATACCAAAATGGGCCTAGATCAATACTTTTGGATGTCTTCTAAAAATATATATATATACACATGTCAATGGATATTCAGGGATTCCTGAAAGATATTAGTGTTCCAATGTAACTAGCGCTAATTTTGAAAAAAAAGTGGTTTGGAAATAGCAAAGTGCTACTTGTGTTTATTGCCCTATAACTTGCAAAAAAGCAAAGAACATGTAAACATTGGGTATTTCTAAACTCAGGACAAAATTTAGAAACTATTTAGCATATGTTTTTTTTGGTGGTTGTAGATGAGTAACAGATTTTGGGGGTCAAAGTTAGAAAAAGTGTGTTTTTTCCATTTTTTTTATAGTAAATATAAGATATGATGAAAATAATGGTATCTTTTGAAAGTCCATTTAATGGCGAGAAAAACGGTATATGTGTGGGTACAGTAAATGAGTAAGAGGAAAATTACAACTAAACACAAACACCGCAAAAATGAAAAAATAGCCTTGGTCCCAAACGGACAGAAAATGGAAAAGTGCTGTGGTCATTAAGGGGTTAAAGGGACACTGAACCCAAATTTTTTCTCTTGCGATTCATATAGAGCATGCAATTTTAAGCAACTTTCTAATTTACTCCTATTATCAAATTTTCTTCATTCTCTTGGAATCTTTATTTGAAAAGCAAGAATATAAGTTTAGATGCCGGCCCATTTTTGGTGAACAACCTCGATTGTTCTTGCTGATTAGTGGATAAATTCACCCACCAATAAACAAGTGCTGTCTGAACCAAAAATTGGCTGGCTCCTTAGCTGATGCCTTCTTTTTCAAATAAAGATAGCAAGAGAATCAAGAAAAATTAATAGGAGTAAATTAGAAAGTTGCTTAAAATTGCATGCTCTATCTGAATCACAAAAGAAAACATTTGAGTTCAGTGTCCCTTTAACCAAGTTTCTATCTTCTTATCCATGGGCTCTTAATACGACGAACTATCCTAAAGCAGGATAGTAGTGTGTGTACCAAGCGTAGAGATAGCGCCATTCACCTTGGGGATGGAACCCCACAACTCCAATTGAGAGTCCGGGACCGGGAACAATTTCTTAAAGGAAGAAGGGGAAAATGAAGAACCAATCCTTTCCCATCTTTACGGGAACCGGGAAAGTTTGTGGTACAACCCTGTCCTCGTAGACCTTATCTAATTTAGGAATCAAAGTTTCCTCAGGCAATTTCGGCTCTGGAACCTCTTAACGTAGCCAAAACTTCCTTCAACAGAAAAGGTAAATGTTCAATCCTAAATCTAAAGTCTGGTTCCTCCGCAGCTGGAGGTTTAGAGGCAGCAGATTCCCATCCAGAAAGAGCACTCTCCGAAGTATCAGAGACGCCTTCATCTTCGGATAATCTTGTATCAGTTAAATTCAATAAACTAGTTGATGACCCCTGGGAACAATAGCAATATTTGAACTTGCTCTTAGCGGGGCGAGATATAGCACTAAAGGCCGCAGCCACTGACGTTTGTAACTGCTCAGTAAAGTCTGGCGGTAAAAGGCCCCCTCCAAATGGAGGATAAGGAGTGCTACGGGAAGCTGCATGTGTATTAGGAGATGACTGCAGGGTGCGCACCTCACAGGACAGAGACCCCTCAGAGGTGGATGGCTCAGTGGTATCAAACATATTAACCTTCTTTGACATGATTACTTTATCAAAGCATGTGGAACATAATTGAGTGGGTGGGTATACTGCAGTCTCCTCAAAATATAGACAGGTATTAGACTTATGTAAAGAGGGAGTACCCTCTAACGCATCTGATTCCTCCATAGCTTGCACTTACAAAGCAGACTATTGATTAATAAGAAAAGGCCAAACGGAGAAACCGCTTCTTCTCCGGTAAACCGCACGGTCAGGAAAAGAGGAAGAACGTGTGACCACACCCGGTCACGTGGTGTGCAATGCAGGACCGCCCCTGCTATAATAACAAAAAAGTATGTCAAGCCTTTCATCTCACACATGTCGCAGCATAATCAAATAAACTTTTGTGATTAATCCCCACCGTTCAATAATCCCCCTCCGGAGATATTACCCTTGATTCCATACAGATAAAAGGTGCCACACTGTGACCCTGTCTTCTTGCGTTCTCATATGTGTAAAAAAAAAAAAAAAAAAAATGAAACGATCTTACTGGAATCTATGTTGTGGAACAGAAACACAGCCTCTCAAATTTGACAGTCCTGCAGCATTGCTCCTGACATGGACTTAAGTGACGGAAACAAGCAGTGAAATTCGTCAACACCGATTGCTTAGGAGCTGATAATAAGAGTCTGGATGCATTTGCAGAAAGACTCTCCTTGCATCTCCAGACTAACATTCGTCAATGCTCTACTGAGAGGCTGACAATACTACTTAAAACTCCAGTCCCATTTCGAAGTGTAGATACCCCATAAGAAACTACTACGAATCTTCTAACACTTCTCTGCCAACTTCCTGTGACGAAAGGCAAAGAATGACTGGGATATGAGGGAAGTAGGAGCCTTTGCCTCCTCCTGGTGGCCAGGTTTAGTATTTCCCAACAGTAAGGAATGATGCTGTGGATTCTCCTCATATTAAAGGAAACTGCACATGGCAACTTTAAGGGCTGGGTATTTCATTTCTACCTACGTAAACAAGTTAAAGGGACACTGAACCCAAGTTTTTTCTTTTGCGATTCAGATAGAGCATGCAATTTTAACCAACTTTCTATTTTACTCCTATTATGAAATTTTCTTCGTTCTCTTGCTATCTTTATTTGAAAAAGAAGGCATCTAAGCATTTTTTTTTAGTTCAGACCACTGGACAGCACTTTTTTTTTAGTTCAGACCACTGGACAGCACTTTTTTTTTATTGGCGGATAAATGTATCCACCAATCAGCAAGGACAACCCAGGTTGTTCACCAAAAATGGGTCGGCATCTAAACTTGCATTTCAAATAAAGATACCAAGAGAATAAAAAGTAAATTTGGTAACAGGAGTAAATTAGAAAGTTGCTTAAAATGTCATGCTCTATCTGAATCACAAAAGAAAAAATTTGGGTTCAGTGTCCCTTTAACTGAATGCATCAATCTTTCTCCTCCTCTCATGATGTTCCTCAAAAGGAAGCAAACACATCATAGTATAATACTGTGTAAATCTTCACTCTCCAGATTTTAAGCATTGTTCAAATTGGTCACAAGGAGGGGTACCTATCGGATAAAGAAATACTACAGATACAGTGTGACGCTTCATGCGGTCTGTAAAAAAAACGGACTATCACATGCATAGTATCTTTGTATATTTGTACCTGTGGCCCTTAGTGATCTACAAGAACTTTGGCTTTTATTTTTTAATAAATTGTACAATTGCTTTAAGCATCTGTCATTGTCTGTATCCAGTCTGCCTGGGATCTGCAAAATAGAGCTAACTATCTTGAGCTGTTGAAGCTCTAATTAAAGTGAGTATTCTGGGTCTGCCTTCCATCTGGGGATTGAAGATTTACACGGTATTATTCTATGATGTGTTTCTCTCTCTTCCTTTTGAGGAACATCGTTTGAACTATTGTATTTGTGGGACTGCCTTATAACATGTCAACCTAAAAGTTTGGACTGATACCTAGGAAAGCACTGATGTTTCCCAATGTCCAATTGTTATGTCTATTTTTTGAGCAGCTAGAAGGGATATTTTTTTTTTCCATTTGGAGATAATATAAGTAGTTATACAAACTAACTTTTCTTTATTGCTGTGCAAGATATTTAATTAAAATTTACAAGTATAGACAATGGTAAACATATGTTGAAACATGGTCTCTTGTTATGGATGGAGTCCAGCACGAGGTGGAGACCACAATCTATGGTCTTCTGACAAACATACTAAAAAACATTGAGTTCTGGAAGGCCCACACAAAATGAATAAAAATGGTTGGACTTACGGTAGGAGTGGCAATGAGAGCACTCGCTAAAGACCTGAAGCCTGCACCTGAACTACGGCACTTTTCTCCTAGGCAAAAACATGTGTCATCACCCAGGAATCATCGTAGACTGCTGGGAACTGATCTCCAAGGCCTCCATTGGGGAGATGTGAGCAGGCGGAGAGGAACCGCCACAGGGAAAAACGGAGTGGACATAAGTTCCCCACCGACTGAACATTCTGCAGGGAAATATGGTTGCAGAGGCAGAAGAATCAGCGTTGGTCACTGGCATGTATGACCATGTTGGAAATACCTATTAGAAACATCCTATAGGACTGAGCCAAGTAAGGTGAAGGGGCCTATCTTCAAGTCTATAAATATTTGGGATATCAGCAGACAAGGCATACGTTGATCAAATTCCCAGGAGCGCCTCATGTGTGCATCGGTGTATCAAAAAAACAGAATTTATGCTTACCTGATAAATTACTTTCTCCAACAGTGTGTCCGGTCCACGGCGTCATCCTTACTTGTGGGAATATCTCTTCCCCAACAGGAAATGGCAAAGAGTCCCAGCAAAGCTGGCCATATAGTCCCTCCTAGGCTCAGCCCACCCCAGTCATTTGACCGACGGACAGGAGGAAAAATATAGGAGAAACCATATGGTACCGTGGTGACTGTAGTTAGAGAAAATAATTCATCAGACCTGATTAAAAAACCAGGGTGGGCCGTGGACCGGACACACCGTTGGAGAAAGTAATTTATCAGGTAAGCATAAATTCTGTTTTCTCCAACATTGGTGTGTCCGGTCCACGGCGTCATCCTTACTTGTGGGAACCAATACCAAAGCTTTAGGACACGGATGAAGGGAGGGAGCAAATCAGGTTACCTAAACGGAAGGCACCACGGCTTGCAAAAAAAAAAAAATTTCACCACAGTGTCTTAAAGCATTAAGAGTATTGCACACCAACTTTCAGAGCTTTAACCCTTAAAATAACAGAACCGGAGCCGTTTACAAATTTAACCCCTATACAGTCCCAGCTATAGCCTTTGCTGTGACCTAAACAAGCCCAGAGGGGAATACGATACCAAGTGACGCCTTCTAGAAACTTTTCCAGCTATTTTCAGATCCTCACACATGCATCTGCATGTCTTGCTCTCAAAAAACAACTGCGCAGTAATGACGCGAAAATGAGGCTCAGCCTACAACTGGGAAGGCCCTCCCTGACTGGAAAAGGTGTCTAACATAGTGCCTGCCGTTAAAAAACGTTCCCCAAGTTTATAAATGTGAATTATCAGTATAAACATGTATAAAATGCCCAAATAAAGCAATCGATTTAGCCCATAAAAGTGTCTACCAGTTTTATAGCCCATATTAAGCCCTTTATTCTGTTTGCTTGACTAAGAAAATGGCTTACCGGTCCCCATGAGGGGAAATGACAGCCTTCCAGCATTACATGGTCTTGTTATAAATATGGCTAGTCATACCTTAAGCAGAAAAGTCTGCTAACTGTTTCCCCCAACTGAAGTTACTTCATCTCAACAGTCCTATGTGGAAACAGCAATCGATTTTAGTTACTGTCTGCTAAAATCATCTTCCTCTCACAAACAGAAATCTTCATCCTTTTCTGTTTCAGAGTAAATAGTACATACCAGCACTATTTTAAAATAACAAACACTTGATAGAAGAATAAAAAACTACATTTAAACACCAAAAAACTCTTAACCATCTCCGTGGAGATGTTGCCTGTGCAACGGCAAAGAGAATGACTGGGGTGGGCGGAGCCTAGGAGGGACTATATGGCCAGCTTTGCTGGGACTCTTTGCCATTTCCTGTTGGGGAAGAGATATTCCCACAAGTAAGGATGACGCCGTGGAACGGACACACCAATGTTGGAGAAAAGGACATTTAGATGAAAGAGCCAAATGGATACTCACATTTAGCCAGAGTACACTAATGTACTAGTAGGGGCCAGCTGGTAACTTGGGTTATACCGGCTGACCCTCTTTGGATAGTGTCTTCACAAACTTGTCCGATGAATACTAATTTAACCATAGTACACTTATGTACTAGTAGAAGCAGGCTAGTAACTTAGAAGTGTACCGGCTAACCCTCTCCAGGTCACGGATGCAATGTGCAGGATGATATCACCACATTCAGCGAATGAAATATAGATAGAATTTGTCAAAAGCAGAAGAGTTGCTGCTCAAAAAGAAGGTGCTAAACCATAGCTTGCATAAAACAAGTTAGTTTATTAATAACAATTTAAAAGCAATAACAAGCATGGGTTAACCTCTAAGTTACCAGCCTGCTTTGTTTGTGATGACACTATATAAAGAGGGTCAGCCGTTACACCTGAAGTTACCGGCCCGCCCCTACTAGTACATTAGTGTACTCTGGCTAAATGCGAGTATCCATTTGGCTCTTACAACTAAATGTCCTTTTTTTGATACACTGATGCACACATGAGGCGCCCCTCTATTGTCTCTCATTTCAGTAATATCTACCAGATAAGTCTGTGAGAAGGAGAGCAGCCACTATCTGATTACAGTGAATTTACTGAACTACCTTTGATTTGATACTCTAGTTTTGGACCCTCTGTTGGGACTATTTCCATCTATGAACATTTGATTACATGGTTTGAGCAACACATATTTTCATCTTTATGATTTTATTAATGTCCTTTATATAAGGTATGTTATTTCTTTATGTAAAGTGTTAAAGCGCCCCCTTATTTCTTGTTGTCATCACTCTTGTCGAGAAAACTTTTTAATATCACGTGACTACAACCACACTCTTTCTTATGAAAGCTTAAAGAGACTGACATTTTAAAATCTATGGCTATAAAGAAGCACTTGCAAGGTTTACATTAAAAGTTGGTGGATAACCTATAATTTCTGACCTTTGGCAATACAAATACTTAAAAAGAGAGATCTACTTACTTTTAAAGCAATTAGATGTAACTAAAGAAGCTTTAGTTGATCCAAGCCCCAACAAGTGAAACACTCTAGCAATCAATCCTCATATTGTTTGTTCACTGGATCACTAATATCCCGTAACTTTTCTTTATGTAGTGACATAAGGGACAATCAATAAAGAAGGATATGCAGACTACAAGGCCTATTATATAAATGGTCCATTATAAGCATCAAACACAATAACACAAAAGGAATCAATAGAGAATTCATTGTGAATTTGTAAAGGATTATACCACCTCCTTTCAAGAGTTTATATGTACTTTATGGTGCCCATTCATACTTATAAGAGAATGTATAAGGTCTGTAACTAACTGGCATTAGCCTTTTTATTTTGTGGTTATTTCAACATTTTTTTATCTTCTCTCTCTGGTCCTCAGGATAAAAGAAATTTTTGAATGATAGAACCTAAAAATGGAATTTATCAACTTAAATGCTTTATAGTTATATAGATACAAAGAGGGGGCGGAGCCGGGCGCAACCAAGATGGCGGCGTAATTCCGAGCTCCGTTGATGGCACAGCAATAACTTTCAACAAACAGGGGACTGACCAGCACAGATAGGAAGGATCACTTCATTAGGAAGCTGGGAATCACCTCCGACAACAAAGAGAGAAATCGGAGCAGGTGAGAGCCGTTACCGCAACTATCACAGTTCCCTTGTGGGGCCTGACCGCATCCAAAGCCTGCTGCGCAGTGGGAATTGAGGAGCATAATACACAGCTCCGGGAGGCCACACTAAGGCTACCGAGTCCCTACAGATTTAAACAGTCAGCGGTGAGTGTTGCAATGGGACCTTTAACCCCGTTTTCAGCGGTCCCATTAGACTGAGCAGATACAGCCGAGCTCACTGTGAAATAGGAGGGTCTGATAGAATCTCTTCAGAAGTCAGTTACTCAAATATACTCAAATACAAATACTGCAGATTTAAGAACAGTTACCAGAAACTGGTCAAATAAAAGTTATCATACAGGTATACTCATACAGGCTACTCATATTGTAAGGTGTGACGGCCTGGGACATTCTTACTATTCTTACTACAGTGCATATATTTAGAGGCCATAAGTGGGAGAGACTTAGGGTGCAAGATCTGCATCAGTTAACAAACTTGACACTGGGCCCTCGACTACTATAGCTAATCAGACAGGGTGTTTGGTACACTGCAAGCTAAAACAAGAAAGCCAACAATTGTCATTTTCTATGTACTAGGTTAAACTTGGTTATATACTTTTACTATGGCGTCAAAACAAAAACCCAGACATGAAAGGTCAAGCAAACCTCAGCCAAGTAAGAAACAATCAGTCACATCTTACTTTAGTGCAGCAGAACAAACAGTACACAATGATAATGCATCGCCAGGGACAACTGATACTCAGAAAGCCTCATCTTTGGAGCCAGAATAGGACGCACAGGAATTAATACAAGTCCCGGCAGATGTAATTTCCTCCCTCGCATCTGAGCAAGACATAGCTGATATTGTCCGTGCATGTGTCAGAGAAGAATTAGCTGATCTCAAGCAAGATGTACATGCATTAGGCTTTCGGGTAGAAGCATTGGAGGAAGGTAATGACTCTATGAAAGAAGAATTCAACCAACTACAGATACGTTATGACGCCCAACAACACTCTATGGAAATGCTGTATGACAAAGTGGACGACTTGGAAAATAGGAGCAGGAGAAAAAATTTACGAATTTGTGGGATCCCAGAGTCTGTTTTGCCTAAAGATCTCCCCACTTATTTACCAGCCTTGTTCACTCATTTGAAAGGTGACAAATCTTCAGAAACCATTCCATGGGACAGAGCACACAGGGCTTTGCGCCCGAAACCACCAGTCACAGCACCCCCCAGGGATATAATTATTAAATTTAAAAACTTTAGGGACAAGGAGGAATTGCTAGGCCTCTCCAGAAAGAATCAACCGATAAGGTTTAGAGGCACAGTCTAACAATTCTTTGCAGACCTCTCTCAAAGGACCCTCCAATAAAGGAGGGATTTTGGTCCTCTGACACAACTCCTCCGCCTCAAAAGAATTCCCTATCGGTGGGGCTTTCCAACCCATATTATGGCAATTCATGAAGATAAAAGACATATCTGTAAAGATGTCTCAGAGATAGGAGACATTTGCAAGGCTCTACATTTAGAGGCACCTACAACACCCCAACCATCAGAAGGGGCACTACCTCAGCAGGACCAAGGATCCACAGATGCTTTTCAAAAATGGAGGACAGTAAGCAATCAACAGAAGAAGACTTCCCCATTGCAACAAGTTCATGCTCAGGATCCTAAAATCCAAAGAATATTGCAACCTAGATCTCCGAGGTCAAGAACTGGATGGTAACTACTAGTATAATACTAGAGTTTCCCTATCCTTTTCAGGATATGGACTGGGATTGTCACAAGGTTCTGACATATTTAACTGCTGTTGAATGCCAGTTTAGTTCATTACTTGGCATATGCTGGCTGTTATGTATTTTCTTGTCTTTTATAATTCGAATAATTATTCAAAAATGGTCCCCAATACTATTTCATTTTATAGAATTTAAATATTGCTGCCATCATTCATCCCTTTAAAAGAAGAAATTTTTTTCTTTTTTTTCAGAATAGTGGTGGGGGGGTGGAGATGGCCCTTGTGGCTTTGTCTGCCCTCGGCATCACTACAGGTCATGGTTACCTGGCTCTGTTATGTTAAATTGTTTTTATTGTACTATTGTTTATTGTTATGTTGGGCTACATTCATGGTTTTCATTATGCTCCACACAGACAGACAGTATAGAGAACCACACTCTAAATCACACAGTATGGATCCAGAAACTCGTAGAATAACTTTAATTACTCAAAATGTCAAGGGGTTTAACTCTCCTACTAAGCGATATAAAGCATTATCTGACCTAGCTAAACGGGGAGCAGATTTCTTTTTTTTTTTAACAGGAGACCCTTTTTAAAAAGCATAAAGAAGCTGCATATTTTGGGGCACAATACACTCAGCACTATCATAGCTCAGCTGGGGTTAAGAAACGAGGGGTTAGTATTCTTATAAGGAAGACAATACCATTTACACTTAAAAAAAAAAAGGACACAGATGGTAGATATGTTGGAATATCAGGACTACTATATGGAAGAAAAGTATCGTTCCTGAATGCTTATGCTCCAAATTCACAACAACTACCATTTTTTAAATCACTATTTCGTAGGTATTTAGACCTGTCACAAGGTACAGTGTTCTTGGGAGGAGATTTTGATTTTCCATTCAAACCAAATTTAGATTCCTCTAACCCCAATACTATGATCTCCAAAAAGACCACGAATTTCCTCTGGAGGGCCCTCAAAGACCACAATTTGTACGATGTATGGAGATTTATAAATCCAGAGTCCAGACAAGAGGGACTATACCTTTTTTTCTCACCCAAACCTATCCTATAGTAGGATAGACTATGTACTAACAAATCAAGAAGATCTTTGATAACCACAAGTAATATTACGCCGAGCTCTTGGTCGGATCATTCGGCCGTAGAGGTTAGATTTAAATGGCCAGATACATATCATACTCCAAATAACTGGAGACTTGATAATTCCCTCTTAAGTAACTCCACAAACAAGAATTTAACCAAAATACTGGTATATACTGGTCTGAATATTTTGAAACAAATACCAATTCAGTTACAGACCCCTATATACTCTGGGAGGCACATAAATGTACCATTAGAGGAGAGTTCATCAAGCTTAAATCCCACACACAGACAATAGCTAGACAACTGTATAATACCTTAACTTCTAAACTGACCCAAGCTGAATATGCCCATAAACAAGATCCCTCCAACTCCCAAATTTTAATTGAGATTAAATCTCTCCGTACTCAACTTAATGACTTCTTGTCAATAGAGCACCAAAAATAACACATGAAAACTAAACAACTTTATTTCTTTGAAGGGAATAAGGCGGGCAAACTTTTGGCGCATACCATTAAGAAGAAAAGATTGAAATCATATATTCATGACATTAAACTACCCAATAATACAATACAGGTTAGGACCACTCCTGAGATTTTGCAACAGTTCCATGAATATTACTCTATGCTGTATAACATTAACTCACAGAAAAATAGGGATACGGTTGACACTGCCCTATCGGAGTCCCTTCACACTTGTAAGCTCCCTAAACTCACGGATGAACAAATCAGAGATATAAGTTCTCCAATAACCCCCTCAGAGATAGCTGCAGCGATAAAACTGTTGAATGCAGGGAAATGTCCAGGCCCGGATGGCCTTATGGCCAGATATTATCAAGCTTTTCAACCAATTATCCTTCCTCACCTGTTGCATATATTTAACCTAACGTCCCTTCAGGTCACTCTTCCAGCATCTATGTTAGAAGCACATATAACGATTCTACCCAAACCGGGTAAACCCCCTGACAGCCCATCTAATTTTAGATCAATTTCCCTATTAAATGTTGACGTTAAGATCTACGTGAAAATATTGGCACACCGCCTGAACCAAATCCTTCCATCCCTGATAGATATCAACCAAGCCGGATTTACACCAGGTCGAGAGGCCAGGGATAACACTACGAAAATAATCACATTGCTAGAATACGCGTCCTCAAACAAGATTCAATCTGTATTTGCGTCAATGGACGCAGAAAAAGCATTTGACCGGCTCGATTGGTCATTCCTTAGGCAGAATCTAATACAATTTGGTTTCCCCACCAAATTTATAGAAAAAATATTTGCCCTTTACAGCTGACCTAGTGCTAAAATTGCATTAAATAATGACCTATCACCCTCAATCCCGATATTAAATGGCACAAGGCAAGGATGCCCGCTTTCACCCTTGCTGTTTGTGCTGGCAATGGAAGTCTTGGCCACTAGAATCAGACAAAATGTCAAAATCGAAGGTATCCAAATAGGTCCTAGGGAATATAAAATTACCCTATATGCAGATGACATATTCCTAACTGTCATCCCCGAACCGCTCAATTAAATTTCTTATGGAGGAACTAGTATTATATGGATTGCACTCCAATTTTAAAGCGAATGCAAGTAAGTCCGAATTTCTGGGTTTGGGCCTCTCTCAAGTTGAAGTTGACAACATAGAAAGGACTTATGAATTTAAATACCAAAAAATATCAACAAAATATCTAGGATTATATATTTCCACATCCCCTCATCTCCTTACATTTAATTGCTCCTTGTTAACTAAAAATAGTCAACAGGAACTACGTTCCTGGCAAAATAAAACTCTGTCCTGGGTAGGAAGGATAAATGCGGTTAAGATGTCCATATTGCCAAAGATATTATATATTTTTCAAACTATCCCTATAAACATTTCAGAATCCCAGCTTTGTGCACTACAAAAAATCAATACATTCATCTGGCAAAATAAAAGACAAAGGATAGCTAGGTCTACTATGTACCGTACAAGAGACAACGGCGGTCTAGGTGTACCGCAGTTAAAATACTATAGATGGGTCGTATTTCTCACTCTGATAGTGGATTGGTGCAGGCACTCCTCACACAAGGAGTGGGTTGCACTAGAACACACTCTGGCTAATGTTTTGCAATTAGGAGGGAGCTGCTGGATTCCCCTCAAAACCGACAATTAGGACAGAATACTTCCAAAATGACTTGAGACATATAAAATATGGGATAAACACCTTACAAAGATTCTGAACATCTCCTCAAGTACTTCACCACGGACCCCTCTGGCCAATAACCCCAGCTTACCAATACCACTGGCCACAACTACAAACCCTTTTACCACACTATCCGATACACCCAAATGCTATGACGTTTCACAAAACAAGAAAAACATAATTTATGCTTACCTGATAAATTTATTTCTCTTGTAGTGTGTTCAGTCCACGGGTCATCCATTACTTATGGGATATATTCTCCTTCCCAACAGGAAGTTGCAAGAGGATCACCCAAGCAGAGCTGCTATATAGATCCTCCCCTCACATGTCATATCCAGTCATTCGACCGAAACAAGACGAGAAAGGAGAAACTATAGGGTGCAGTGGTGACTGGAGTTATAATTTAAAATTTAGAACCTGCCTCAAAAAGACAGGGCGGGCCGTGGACTGAACACACTACAAGAGAAATAAATTTATCAGGTAAGCATAAAATAATGTTTTCTCTTGTTAAGTGTGTTCAGTCCACGGGTCATCCATTACTTATGGGATACCAATACCAAAGCTAAAGTACATGGATGATGGGAGGGACAAGGCAGGAACATTAAACAGAAGGAACCACTGCCTGTAGAACCTTTCTCCCAAAAACAGCCTCCAAAGAAGCAAAAGTGTCAAATTTGTAAAATTTGGAAAAAGTATGAAGTGAAGACCAAGTTGCAGCCTTGCAAATCTGTTCAACAGAGGCCTCATTCTTAAAGGCCCAGGTGGAAGCCACAGCTCTAGTGGAATGAGCTGTAATTCTTTCAGGAGGCTGCTGTCCAGCAGTCTCATAGGCTAAACGTATTATGCTACGAAGCCAAAAAGAGAGAGAGGTAGCCGAAGCCTTTTGACCTCTCCTCTGTCCAGAGTAAACGACAAACAGAGAAGAAGTTTGCCTAAAATCTTTAGTTTCCTGTAAGTAGAACTTCAGGGCACGGACCACGTCTAGATTATGCAAAAGACGTTCCTTCTTTGAAGAAGGATTAGGACATAATGATGGAACAACAATCTCTTGATTGATATTCCTGTTAGAAACAACCTTAGGTAAAAACCCAGGTTTAGTACGCAGGACTACCTTGTCTGAATGAAAGATCAGATAAGGAGAATCACAATGTAAGGCAGATAACTCAGAGACTCTTCGAGCCGAGGAAATAGCCATCAAAAACAGAACTTTCCAAGATAAAAGCTTAATATCAATGGAATGAAGGGGTTCAAACGGAACACCCTGAAGAACTTTAAGAACCAAGTTTAAGCTCCACGGAGGAGCAACAGTCTTAAACACAGGCTTAATCCTGGCCAAAGCCTGACAAAAAGCCTGGACGTCTGGATTCTCTGCCAGACGCTTGTGTAAGAGAATAGACAGAGCAGAAATCTGTCCCTTTAGCGAACTAGCGGATAAACCCTTTTCTAAACCCTCTTGTAGAAAAGACAATATCCTAGGAATCTTAACCTTACTCCATGAGTAACTCTTGGATTCACACCAATATAAATATTTACGCCATATCTTGTGGTAAATTTTTCTGGTCACAGGTTTCTGAGCCTGTATTAATGTATCAATAACCGACTCCGAGAAACCACGCTTCGATAGAATCAAGCGTTCAATCTCCACGCAGTCAGCCTCAGAGAAATTAGGTTTGGATGGTTGAAAGGACCCTGAATTAGAAGGTCCTGCCTCAGAGGCAGAGACCATGGTGGACAGGACGACATGTCCACTAGGTCTGCATACCAGGTCCTGCGTGGCCACGCAGGCGCTATCAGAATCACCGATGCTCTCTCCTGTTTGATCTTGGCAATCAGACGAGGCAGTAACGGAAAAGGTGGAAACACATAAGCCATGTTGAAAACCCAAGGGGCTGCTAGTGCATCTATCAGCACCGCTCCCGGGTCCCTGGACCTGGATCCGTAGCACGGAAGCTTGGCATTCTGGCGAGATGCCATGAGATCCAGTTCCGGTTTGCCCCAACGAAGAATTAGTTGAGCAAATATCTCCGGATGAAGTTCCCACTCCCCCGGATGAAAAGTCTGGCGACTTAGAAAGTCCGCCTCCCAGTTCTCCACGCCTGGGATGTAGATCGCTGACAGGTGGCAAGAGTGAGACTCTGCCCAGCGAATTATCTTTGAGACTTCTAACATCGCTAGGGAACTCCTGGTTCCTCCTTGATGATTGATGTAAGCTACAGTCGTGATGTTGTCCGACTGAAACCTGATGAACCTCAGTGCTGCTGAGGCCAAGCTAGGAGAGCATTGAATATTGCTCTTAATTCCAGAATGTTTATTGGAAGGAGTTTCTCCTCCTGAGTCCACGATCCCTGAGCCTTTATGGAGTTCCAGACTGTGCCCCAGCCTAGTAAGCTGGCATCTGTTGCTACAATCGTCCAATCTGGTAGGCGAAAAGTCATTCCTTTGGACAGATGAACCCGAGACAACCACCAGAGAAGAGAATCCCTGGTCTCTTGGTCCAGATACAGTAAAGGGGACAGATCTGAGTAATCCCCATTCTACTGACTTAGCATGCATAATTGCAGCGGTCTGAGATGCAGGCGCGCAAATGGCACTATGTCCATTGCCGCGACCATTAAGCCGATTACTTCCATGCACTGAGCTACTGATGGGCTTGGAATGGAATGAAGGACACGGCAAGCATTTAGAATTTTTGATAACCTGGACTCCGTCAGGTAAATCTTCATCTCTACAGAATCTATAAGAGTCCCTAGGAAAGGGACCCTTGTGAGTGGAAACAGAGAACTCTTTTCCATGTTCACTTTCCACCCATGCGACCTCAGAAATGCTAGAACTATCTCTGTATGAGACTTTGCATTTTGAAAAATTGACGCTTGTATCAGAATGTCGTCTAGGTACGGAGCCACCGCAATGCCTCGCGGTCTTAGTACCGCCAGAAGCGAACCCAGAATCTTTGTAAAAATTCTCGGGGCCGTAGCTAACCCGAAGGGAAGAGCTACAAACTGGTAATGCCTGTCTAGAAAGGCAAACCTTAGGTACCGATAATGATCTTTGTGAATCGGTATGTGAAGGTAAGCATCCTTTAAGTCCACTGTGGTCATATATTGACCCTCTTGGATCATGGGTAGGATGGTACGAATGGTTTCCATCTTGAACGATGGAACCCTTAGGAATTTGTTTAAGATTTTTAAGTCTAAGATTGGTCTGAAGGTTCCCTCTTTTTTGGGAACCACAAACAGATTTGAGGAAAACCCTTGCCCTTGTTCCGTTCGCGGAACTGGGTGGATCACTCCCATCACTAAGAGGTCTTGTACACATTGTAGAAATGCCTCTTTCTTTACTAGGTTTGTTGATAACCTTGACAGATGAAACCTCCCCTGTGGAGAAGTTTTGAAATCCAGAAGGTATCCCTGAGATATAATCTCCAACGTCCAGGGATCCTGTACATCTCTTGCCCAAGCCTGGGCAAAGAGAGAAAGTCTGCCCCCCACTAGATCCGTCTCCGGAAAGGGGGCCCTGTCTTCATGCTGTCTTAGGGGCGGAAGTAGGCTTTCTGGCCTGCTTGCCCTTGTTCCATGACTGGTTGCCTTTCCAACCTTGTCTGTAACGAGCAGTAGTTCTTCCTGTTTTGGAGCGGAGGAAGTTGATGCTGCTCCTGCCTTGAAATTACGAAAGGCACGAAAATTACTGTTTGGCCTTTGATTTGGCCCTGTCCTGAGGAAGGGTGTGGCCCTTACCTCCAGTAATGTCAGCAATAATTTCCTTCAAGCCGGGCCCGAATAAGGTCTGCCCTTTGAAAGGAATATTCAGTAGTTTAGATTTAGAAGTTACATCTGCTGACCAGGATTTAAGCCATAGCGCTCTGAGCACCTGTATGGCGAATCCGGAATTCTTAGCCGTAAGTTTGGTTAAATGTACTACGGCATCCGAAACAAACGCATTAGCTAGCTTAAGCGTTCTAAGCTTGCTCAAAGTCTCATCCAATGGTGCTGTGCGAATCGCCTTTTCCAGAGACTCAAACCAGAATGCCACTGCAGCAGTGACAGGCGCAATGCATGCAAGAGGCTGTAATATAAAACCTTGTTGAACAAACATTTTCTTAAGGTAACCCTCTAATTTTTTATCCATTGGATCTGAGAAAGCACAACTATCCTCCACCGGGACGCTTGGCTAAAGTAGAAACTGCTCCCTCCACTTTAGGGACCGTCTGCCATAAGTCTCGTGTGGCGGCGTTTATAGGGAACATTTTTCTAAATATCGGAGGAGGGGAAAAAGGCACACCAGGTCTATCCCACTCCTTGCTAATAATTTCTGTAAGCCTTTTTGGTATAGGAAAAACGTCCGTACACACCGGTACCGCATAGTATTTATCCAGCCTACATAATTTCTCTGGGATTGCCACTGTGTCACAATCATTCAGAGCCGCTAACACCTCCCCTAGCAACACGCGGAGGTTCTCAAGCTTAAATTTAAAATTTGAAATTTCTGAATCCGGTCTCCCTGAATCAGAACCGTCACCCACAGAATGAAGCTCTCCGTCCTCATGTTCTGCAAATTGTGACGCAGTATCAGACATGGCTCTCGTGTCATCGGCGCGCTCTGTCCTTAACCCAGAGCTATCGCGCTTGCCTCTTAACTTGGGCATATTGTATAATACTTCTTTCATAACATTAGCCATATCGTGTAAAGTGATTTGTAAGTGCCTTGATGTACTTGGCGCCTCAATCTCACGCACCTCCCGAGCGGGAGACGAAGGTACTGACACGTGAGGAGAGTTAGACGGCATAACATCCCCCTCGTTGTCTGGTGATAATTTCTTTATCGGTACAGATTGACTTTTATTCAAAGTAATATCAATACAATTGGTACACATATTTCTATTGGGCTCCACATCGGCTTTTGAACATAATGAACAAGCAGATTCCTCTGTATCAGACATGTTTTAACAGACTAGCAATGAAGCTAGCAAGCTTGGAAATTACTTTCAATAAGTTTACAAGCAATATAAAAAACGCTGCAGCGCTTTTAAAAAACACAGTTGAATTAACAAAGAACTAATTCAGTTATAGTCAACAATTCTTAACGGTAAATGTATTAATTAGCAGAGGATTGCACCCATTAGCAAAAGGATGATTAACCCCTCAATACCCAAAAACGGATATCAAATTAAGATTTAACGCTTTTATCACAGTCAAACACACTGTCACAGGTCTGCTGTGACTGATTACCTCCCTCAAAAACGATTTTTGAAGACCCCTGAGCTCTCTAGAGACGTCCTGGATCAAGGAGGAAGAAGCAGTTAGACTGTGCTAGAATTTTAACTGCGCAACAAGGCGCTAAAAAAAAAGGCCCCTCCCACTCATATTACAACAGTGGGAGACCTGATATAACAGTTTCTATGCAGAAAAATACGTTAGCCATGTGGAAAAAAATCATGCCCAAAAAGGATTTATCACCAAAGTACCTCACAAAACGAATAACATGCCAGTAAACGTTTTAAAAACAAACTTTTTCAATGTCATGCAAAGTTATCACTAAGCCTGCTACCAGTCGCTTCTACTGCAGATAAGGCTTAAGCATTATTTCAGTATTAACAGTATTTTCTCAGTCAAATTCTAGTCCCTAGAAAATAACTCAACTGCGCATACATTTATCAGCCTGATACCAGTCGCTACTACTGCATTTAAGGCTGTACTTACATCATATGGGTAACAGCAGTGTTTTCTTAGTCAATTCCATTCCCAGAAAATATTGTACTGCACATACCTCATTTGCGGGGGACCCTGCATGCTATTCCCATTTTCTGAAGTTACCCCACTCCTCAGAATGTCGAGAACAGCCAGTGGATCTTAGTTACACCTGCTAAGATCATAGAGAACGCAGGCAGATTCTTCTTCCAAATACTGCCTGAGATAGAAAAACAGCACACTCCGGTGCCATTTAAAATAACAAACTTTTGATTGAAGAATAATTAAGTAAAAACTCCAACTCCTCTCGCGACCTCCTTCTTAGTTGAGGGTTGCAAGAGAATGACTGGATATGACATGTGAGGGGAGGAGCTATATAGCAGCTCTGCTTGGGTGATCCTCTTGCAACTTCCTGTTGGGAAGGAGAATATATCCCATAAGTAATGGATGACCCGTGGACTGAACACACTTAAGAGAAATAAATCCCAGGATGGAATTGTCGGATTGTTTTGGGGGGATATTTTGTCACTGGTTTAGATACCACCAACTCACACACTACATTAATAATCATGTAGATAAAAGCAATATACTTCGGCCTCTTACAGGTTTTGAAACACTCTGCCACATGAGCTCTTCAAAAAAGGGCACTTTATCCTTAACTTACACACTACTCTTGCAGCACCACTCTAGGAAGTTACCAACTTACACAAGTAAATGGGATATGGAACTGCAAAATCACCCTACACGAGGACTGGAAGCACATATTTCAAAACATAAACAGATACTCTTCATCAGTGCAAACGTAGGAGATGAACATCAAACTTCAATGTAGGTGGTACTTCACACCATTTAGATTATCCAGCGGAATGCTGGAGAGAATGTGGGAACCCAGGCACTTTTATACATATATGGTGGGACTTTCCCCTCATGACTCCATTCTGGGTTAATATCATAGGTGAAATTAAAAAGGTCATAGGAATCACACTGCCATTTGACCCAGTTGTACTCCTATTTAATAAATTCCCTAAGGTACATTGCAAACTTGGACTTCAGCTACTATATCTCATGGTTAATAGTGCAAAAAGGTTAATACCCCAGAACTGGAAGCAAACTAGGCCCCCCACCATGGAAAAAGAGAGAAGTAGTATCCTCTACATTATTACTAGAAAAGTATCACTTTGTTATTTCCAAAAGATTTGATGACTACTTATCTATCTCTTTTTTGTGGGAGGAATATTCTATTTCATACAGTACTGATAATACTAATAGGCAAAGTATATAGTCTGTTTGTTGAACATTGTTAAAAATTACGTTAACTATATGGAGCTTATAATGAAAAGATTTCACTTTATTCATTCTTTCTGTTTATATCTCACATGAATGTGGGCTCACTTCTTTTGACCAGTTTATTTTGTTCCCTTATGATTTGGTTTCCCCCACATTTTATTTGATTGACGATGTAAAAACTGCAAATCTATTCTTAACTACTGTGAAAAGAAAGCCTGTAATGTTTTGAATATCACTCAATAAAAAAAATGTTAAAAAAAAAAAAAGATACAAAAATAAAATTCTCCCTTATTTTTATGGGAATGCTAGTAAAATCTATTAGTGATATTCTGTTAAGAATCTCTTAGGATATTCCAAGGATGTTAATGTATAACAATTGAACTATCCATAGAATAAGTTCACAGATGTTATACTTGCTTTATATATTTGTGATAAATATTATATGAATTTTCGTTAGGAATATGAACGATTTAGAAAATAGTGTACAACCTTGGAGACAAAACTCTTAACTCAACTGCCATTTTTATTCAGAAAGTTTATCGCAACAAATGTTAGTTTTTATTTTCCCTCCACATTTTCACATGATATATGACTGAAACACACTTATTTTAGATATACACATATTTACACACATTTATTATTATTTTATATAATATATATATATATATATATATATATATATATATATATATATATATATATATATATATATATATATATATATATATATATATATAACACACAGAGAAAACCCAGCACTCCCTTACAAGCTCTCAGCTAAGATTTAAAAGCAAAAATGGAAAGGTTAGTCACCGCATCTGGCCAAATGGGACAAGCTCAGGTACCACGTCAAGGTCCTCTCCAATACCTTAGACCCTAAAACAGCCACACAATGCAAGCTTTCAAATCCAAACAAACTGAAAACAAGGGAAGGGTGCACAGGAATATGTAACCACCCTAGACATATACAAAACACGGAAGGGAACTGCACTCTCATACCGGACCGGGTACACATCCTATGACCCTGCAACATGCTCAGCCCTGGGTGCCACTGGCACTCACAGGAAGCTGTGCTGTCCCCAGAGCCACAAGCAGTTAACCCCAGACAGGTCTGGGTGAAAGAACCATAGGGAAAATTACAAAACAAATTAATACAACACACAGAAAAAACCCAGCACTCACTTACAAGCTCTCAGCTAAGATTTAAAAGCAAAAATGGAAAGGTTAGTTACCGCATCTGGCCAAATGGGACAAGCTCAGGTACCACGTCAAGGTCCTCTCCAATACCTGAGACCCTAAAACAGCCACACAATGCAAGCTTTCAAATCCAAACAAACTGAAAACAAGGGAAGGGTGCACAGGAATATGTAACCACCCTAGACATATACAAAACACGGAAGGGAACTGCACTCTCATACCGGACCGGGTACACATCCCATGACCCTGCAACATGCTCAGCCCTGGGTGCCACTGGCACTCACAGGAAGCTGTGCTGTCCCCAGAGCCACAAGCAGTTAACCCCAGACAGGTCTGGGTGCAAGAACCATAGGGAAAATTACAAAACAAATTAATACAACACACAGAGAAATCCCAGCACTCACTTACAAGCACCCAGGGCTGAGCATATTGCAGGGTCATGGGATGTGTACCCGGTCCGGTATGAGAGTGCAGTTCCCTTCCGTGTTTTGTATATGTCTAGGGTGGTTACATATTCCTGTGCACCCTTCCCTTGTTTTCAGTTTGTTTGGATTTGAAAGCTCGCATTGTGTGGCTGTTTTAGGGTCTCAGGTATTGGAGAGGACCTTGACGTGGTACCTGAGCTTGTCCCATTTGGCCAGATGCGGTGACTAACCTTTCCATTTTTGCTTTTAAATCTTAGCTGAGAGCTTGTGAGTGCTGGGTTTTCTCTGTGTGTTGTATTAATTTGTTTTGTAATTTTCCCTATGGTTCTTGCACCCTGACCTGTCTGGGGTTAACTGCTTGTGGCTCTGGGGACAGTGCAGTTCCCTTCCGTGTTTTGTATTATATATATATATATATATATAATAAAAAAATAAGTCCACATTGGAAATAAAAAAGGGGTTTAATGAGGATAACACCACACAGGTCACTAATGATGATTTAGTAAAACAACTCAATTCACTTTTCTCACCAAAATTCGATTTAATGCAAAATATTATTACCTCAAATCTCAATCCAGGATACATCTATTTTTGGTCTCAGAACATATGATCAATCAAGTGTGAGCCTAATATTGAATTATTTACAATTTCAGATCATGCCCCAATAGTATTAACATTTTAATATTTTGTTAAAACAAACAGAAATCACTTTTATTTTCCAAGATTCTTACTACATAATGTTAAATTTATAAGAAATTTGTAGGAAAAATGGAAAGAATATTAAAAGTTTAACATTACATATCTTAATAAAACAAATATATATTGGTATGCGGCTAAAGCAGTATTAAAAGGGGGAATTACATCACTTGTAATCAATAAATAATGTTTTTTTTAATCAAAAATACCAATTAGACAAACTGTCTAACAAACACTTATGCTAAATATATTAATGTCTAACCAATTGATTCCTCTGAACGAATTTTAATGAATCCATGATTTTTGTTATCCCAAAACCTGGGAAAGATTCAGACTTACTGCATTCGTACAGACTGATATCTTTATTAAATACCGATAAAATTATTACATGCATTTTAGCAAGAAGAATCCAACCCATACTTGACAATTATTAATCATGACCAGACAGGTTTTATGAAAGGGAGATCATCCAATGTGAATCTGAGGTAATTTTACTTAGCTATAACAGATCACTGGTATAATCAAATATAATAAAGACAGATAACATATCTATAATATCTTTAGATGCATGTAAAGCATTTGACTCAGATAATGAAGTTAGCCATCTTTCCTACTCATTTTTAATATTGCATTAGAACATCTGTTGATCCTATTGAGAAATGATCAACAAGGTATTGAACTTGGAGTAAAAGACATTAAGTTAGCGGTATATGCTTATGATCTACTGTTTTTTTCTAGACCGTCAAAAAAACTTGAATAAAATCAGTCAAATAATAGATATGTTTGGATCTTTCTCAGGGTATAGAATAAATACAAATAAGTGTGAGGTACTATGAATTCCTAAAAAACAAGATTCAGAAACAAGATTATTCAAGGAGGCAAAACAATTTCTAGTTTATCTAGGGATTAAAATTACTTCTAATCGGTACAAGCTAAATATAAGCAACGGGGTTTAAACGTTCTGCAAAACTTTTAAAATATGGGTATCTTTTCCTCTTTCTTTATACGGCAAAATAAATCTGATGCATAGGATAGCCCTACCCCGACAACTCAAGTCTTACTTAAAATTTAGTAGGCTGAAATTAAATTGATTAAATCTTCGATTAAGAATTATTTAAGGGGTACTAGGAAACCAGGAATCAGTTACAAAAAAATAGTTTACAGAGGAAATATCTAGGACTAGCTCTTGCAAATATTTTGAAATATAATTTAGTGGCTGCGGGGAAGGTTGCCTTGGACTGGATACTTAATAGTCATTTTACTTTAGGTATTGAATTACAAATAGTTAAACCCCTTTATTTGAAAAATATAGTTCACTTGAAAATTAAAAAACTTAATATATATCAAAATAACAGAATTTCTGAGGGACTCTGTTATAGCTTGGCCACGGATTTGTAAAAATTAATTATGCAGTCTCAGTTATCTATTAAAAGAAATTTTTTAATCTTTCCTCAAATATCTTTACTTAATGAAGGGATGTTTTAGAAAATGTGCTCCATTTGGTAAATAAGGAACAGGAAGGGAATACTGTTATAGATTTTTAATCTTTGAAAATAAAATACTCCATACTAGATGAACAATATTATGCTTTTTGGCAAATTAGACATTGTATGAAGCTTTTACATGTATATAGGAGATCTTGGGAATGGTCTACACTCATACAGGTAAAAAAAAAAAAAACATTTAAATGTGGTAAATTTTCTCCAACATAGGTGTGTCCGGTCCACGGCGTCATCCTTACTTGTGGGATATTCTCTTCCCCAACAGTAAGGATGACGCCGTGGACCGGACACACCGTTGGAGAAAGTAATTTATCAGGTAAACATAAATTCTGTTTTCTCCAACATAGGTGTGTCCGGTCCACGGCGTCATCCTTACTGTTGGGGAAGAGAATATCCCACAAGTAAGGATGACGCCGTGGACCGGACACACCGTTGGAGAAAGTAATTTATCAGGTAAACATAAATTCTGTTTTCTCTCGCACTGTTATATAATATGATAAATTTTAAATAATGCAGGTTATAAAATATATCTGGACAACATTATTTTAAAATGGAAAGAATTGAGGGGCGTGTCCGGACGGCGTCTATGCTAGAAGCAAAAAAGAGAGCTCCAGAATCAATCTGAATAATCGGCTGATTATTTGAGAACAGAGGTGCCATCAACAAAAAATAACCTTAAACTGGGAGCTGGGTGAAGTTACAGCACCTAAAGACACTACTATTGTACCGATCACCTCAGCTGGAGGCCCAATCCGCACCATTCAACAATCAGGCAGTGGCCTACTGAAAGTTTCCTAATATCACCCCCCCCCCCATAAAGCAGGGATTGTCTAACTGCTAATTCCCCTTACATATGTATCCCCAAGCTTTGGGCCATGCCATTAAGGGCTGTTAGTGGTTCTGGGATGGAAAATGCAAGAACACTTCGACAGCCTACACCAGTCGCTGCTCTCAGAGGACACCACAGATGTTGCTGGATTATGGGAGAGTAGTGACGGAACTATCTTAAAGAGTGCAGCCCACGATACTACACCCCAAGCATCTGACCCATCAACTGGATCCCCAACTAGACCGCAGATTGCTAGTGGGATTTTGCAAAATGACAGATGGTGCAACGGCACTGCTCTAGCTGTAGTGGAAAAGCACAGACCGGCTGCTCAACGGTTACCAGGATTAGTCAGTATATCTCCATCTGCAAAGAAATCACAGCCCATCGGAGATATAGCTGTTATGGAAAAGCACAGACCGACTGCTCAACAGTTACCACAACTAGCCAGTATATCTCCATCCACAAAGCAATTGCGGACCATCGGAGACATTACTTTCTTCACTAGTCACCTTTACATCGCTGGCTTTGGAATTAAGTGGCACTCCTTAGCGGTTCTTCTGTATGTGGTCCGGGAAGGCATATACTCTGAATTGGACTCCACACAGGACTCCATTAAACCTCAGAAAATTGGAATCGGGTAACGTCTCTCACACGCTGTCACTGATAGTCCGTATAAACAGCGCAATTATCACCATTGATTGTGGACTGTCCCTTTTCATTTAGTTGCTAGCTTGTTTTTTGTTTTTTTTTTAAATAAACAAGCTTTATTGTTCATGTCTTTCAGCAATACACAAATAAGAGACAATAAATGTTAATAGTACAATAGGTAATACATAGTCCATTCAGCCTGGTTGATTCCAGAGATTTGGCTATATAGCATTCTAAAGTCCCATAGGTTATAACAGAGTCCCAATATAGTTGCAAGCCTGGAATCTAGTGTAACCAGATACATGTGTCTCTTCCAAAATCTTGAAGTTTTAATACATTTTTCTTGTTCAACAAAATCATTATACAACATTAAACAAATCAAATGACTGCCAAAGTGTGTCAAACATGTCTACATGAAACAGATTAATGGAGAGCTGAAATGGAAAAGAATGAGAGAACTTCAGAAGGGGGGGGGGGGAGAGAGAAGAAAGGAAAGAGAAAAACAAAACAAAAAAACACAACCCTGATCCATGGGGGAGTTCACAGCTGCCAGGCCAATTATAAAGGGGTTCCCTTCCAGCTGGCCAGCATCATTTCACAGACGGCCAACTGGTTTGTCTATAATTAGTAATGCAGTCTCTCTAACACCAACAAGTCATCTACCGATGCCCGCCACTCTTCTAACTGTGGTATAGTTGTCGTTTTCCTTTTTTTTTTTTTTTTTTTTTTTTTTTTGCTCCAGTGAGCATTATCAGGAGTGCCTGAATGTGTTTCCGTAACTTTTGGGAAGTGTTGGAAAAGAAATGTGTCAGGTGCGCAAGGAATGTTTATGTGCAACTTTACTGATGCTTGTGCTATTACCTCAGACCAAAAACCTGAGACCCTCGGGCAGGACCACCAAATATGTAGTAATGACCCAGTCTCCCCACACCCTCTCCAACACAATGGGCTGGCCAAAGGATATAGCCTGTGGAGTCTGGCCAGGGTGAAATACCATCTACTCAACAGCTTCAAGTGGATTTCTTGCACATTAGCCGAAACAGAGGAACGTTTTGTCAGTTTGAAAGATTTAAGCCACGCTTCTTATTCAATATCTGTATTAAGCTCCCTGTTCCAGGCTCTAGTAAATGTAGGGAGAGGACAGTCGGGCTCACCAATCAATAGTTTATAAATTAGTGAAATTAACCGCCTTTGTGGTCTATTCGGTATACATAAAAGTTCGAATGGGGTGAGATCTCTTCCCAATCTGTCTTTGTGTGTATGGTGTGACAAGAAATGTACCAATTGATTATATCTTAACCATGATGAAAAATTTTTGCAATTTACAGCTATCTGCTGTTGTGTGTATATTTTTCCATTCTCTATATTATTATGTAAGCAGCCCATTTTGAGATGGAACGGTTTGCCATGACGCGTTCCCATCTTATGGTATGGCAGCTTAGGGTTCTCAATAATCGGTATTAGTGGGAAAATCCTAGATGAAATATGTGTGCTAGTGGCAATTACTTTGTCCTAGTCATAGAGTATTTCTGATGTTATCTGGTATTTGCTTAACATTTTGGGTGATGTATGGATGGAATCCATGCCAGTGTACCAACATTATTAAGTTTGAAGATTTGTCCGTCTAGTCTAACCCAGGCCTTATGTGCTGTGTTTTGGGACCATTCCACTATGTGCTGTAATAGTATGGCCCATCTATAAGCCAACAAATCAGGGAAACCCGAACCGCCCCTATCCCTTGGTAGGTACATCGTTCTCCTAAGGACTCTTGGTTTTGTACCTGACCACACAAACTGCTCCAATGTTTTTTGTAATCGAGGTAAATATTCTCTTGGAAGGGAAATCGGAATAGTCTGCAAAATATATAAAATAAGAGGAAGAATATTCATCTTTATCACTCCTATCTTTCCCAACCATGAGAGAGGCTTATTTTTCCAAGATGATAGGTCTCTTGTGATTTCCTCTCATATTCTTATATAATTATCCTTATATATATCTTGTGACCTAGATGTAAGGTATATGCCTAGATATCGCAATTGTTAGGCCTTCAGATTCAGATTTTAGCAGGTGTATGTGTTCAGGGGGTGCATTAATATTAAGAAGCTCCAATTTCGCTAGATTAAGATGGAAGTTAGAAAGGGCCACGTAAGTTTCTATTTCTACAAGTTGTTCTGGAACCGACGTATCAACATTAGTGAGAGTATACAGAATATCATCTGCATATAAGGCCTGTTTATGTTCCGTGTCACCCACCATTACCTCCGTTATTTTAGGGTTATGTCTGACTTTATGGGCCAAGGCTTTTATTGAGATGGCAAACAGGAGGGGGGACAGGGGGCACACCTGACTAGTGCCATTCGTGATTTTGAGTGCTTCCGATAGTGTACCATTTACCCGTACTCGAGCACTAGGAGATGTATTTAATGCAAATATGTTTAAGAAAGAGCTGACGAAATTCATCGCCTCCATAACCCGGCACAGAAAAAGCCAATCGACGCGGTCGAAGGCCTTCTCCGCGTCGGTCTATAAGAGGGCCATTGGCACGCCTTCAACTCTGGCAAAATTTAGTAGCTGGAACACTATTGAGGTATTAACGCGTGCCTCCCTCCCTGGCACAAATCCTACCTGGTCTGTTGATATAAGGTCAGGAAGGTATTTATTCAACCGTTTTGGAAGTATTTTGGCCAGGATCTTTATACCTGTGTTAATAAAGATATCTGTCTGAAATAACCCAGGGTCGTGGGCGTTTTTCCGGGCTTGGGAAGAATCGTAATATGTGCTTCAAGCATCGTATCTGCCAATGGTGAGCTGTCTCCCAAGCTATTAAATGATTGCAGCATCCGTGGGGCCAAGGTTATAAGGAATGTCTTGTAATATTTTCCGTGAGCCCTTCTGGGCCAGGGCTTTTTCCGCTAGGTAGGTCTCTGCCTGTGTGATAGGCGCATCTAGTACATCTGCATTAGACATTTCTAATTTAGGTAACCCCACCTTGTATAGATAGTCATCTATTGTTTGCCCTCTCAAAGTTATCCGAGTTGCCTGCGCATTATTGTCTGGTGTTTTTGATATGTTATACAGAGTAGTGGAAGGCCATAGCTATGTGTTTGTTGCTTTTAAGGTAAGAGCCGTCAGCCAGTTCCAAGAAGTGAATATGTGTTTTTAGCGGAGTTCTGCGTAATGATCTAGCCAGCAATTTGCCTGGTTTGTTCCCCCCTTCATAGTATTGCTGCTTAATCATGAGCATCTTGTGCTGATAGGCCACCGCTAGATGGTGTTTAAGCTCTCATCATTAGGATCATGCTTATGTTTCTTTTCCAATCTGGTGATAACTGCATAGTAACTGTGTGTGGACGTCTCTATATTGCCTGAGCAATCTAGCTTTATGCTTCAAGAACTCGCCCCTTATAACGCACTTATGTGCTTTCCATACGTTTGACTTTGAGGTGTGTTCTAGATCATTAAGAGCAAATAATTCTGCGAGGGATTTTTGGATGTCTGCTGTAATCAACGATTTTTCTAAGAGTGTTTCATCCAGTCTCCAGCTTAATGCAGTTGGGAGTACATTTGCCCACTGGATTGTGCACGTGACTGGAGCGTGATCTGACCATGTTATTGGGCCTATATCGCACGTAGTTACCATATCCAGCCCCCCTGTGCTAGCTTGGTTTTAATTACTATACGGACTAATTACTAACCGCATTAAGTCTGAGACTACCCCTTATACTGTAAACTTGATTTAGCTCTCAGTAGTTTATCTAAAACACATAGCACTCATTGTTTGTTGAGGGCAGTTCTGTTCCATGTATGCACCGTTATGAAATTGTTATTTTATTTCACTTTCTCTCTTTTTTTCATTGTATGTCCTCTGACAGAACCGGTATTATTTGTTATGTGATCACATCATCTTAAGCCACAATCTCCTTGATACCAGTTAAGAGGTGTCTAATTTTCCATATTGCAGTCCTACAGCCTGTTATAATCTGTATAAACTGTCTTTACCTTCTAGGTTCAGCTTGATGTACACTCACTAACATATATTCAACAATTTGGAGCACCTACATTATATCATCTCACTTTAAAAGCATGCTGTCTGTGGCTGAAAATGCATGTTACAGACTTACAAGTGAAAATAGACATAATGTGCAACATGCTGTGCCCTGCTAGCTTTAATTTTCTGGTATACTGACATATATTAGATATGTAAGATTAGATGGATGTATTCTGTCTAGATTGTTACTCGGGAAGTAACAAAAAAAAAAATTAAAATATGAGCCTACTTCTATATATCTATATCTTTACAAGCTTAGATTGTAGCATTGCACCCTCGCCATATTCGTAGCACTATTATAAGCCACAGTTTCTGGTTCATAATGCAATCCCATTAGCTACTTTTCTATACTCGTGGTAATTATCATTGGAATTAGTTGGCAATCCCACCAGTAAGGAATACTTTGCAAGCGTGATTCTATTCATGACTCTGGATATTGTATCCGTTTTACACAAGTGATTTCCAGGACAAACCACCTACTCCTGTTAAGCCCCTCTCCTCCCTTTCCCACCAGTCCTCATTGCCTGCGGGTCATACCCTACTCCCTTTACCCACATCGCATATAAGTGGCAACTCCCCAGGACGGGGGCACATACAGAAGTCCTCTTTTCTCAACCAGCCGCTGAAACACTAGAGGCCGAGTTAAGCTATACTTTATATTAGCCAGATTCAGGGAGTCTACATAGGAGATATACACCATTACCTTTAATATAGGTGCTTATATGAGATAAGGCTTTATGTGCTCTGTGGATATAAAAAAAACCTCCTACTTATTTTAAAGCGCTCTTACCCTATCCTTTTATACATAGCCATATGCTAGAATCTAAACAGAAAGTTAGAAAACTGACTTAGGTTGGCTACTGTTCATGCTATAGGCTTGTTATATATATTTAATAGTTTTGTTACTTTGCCTATGGCTAATAATGCTGGCTAACCGCTCACATTATTTTCTGGAAGGTACTGAAAAGCCACTTACAATTGAGACAAAACCTACTGTAAAACTTGATAGTTAACTATACTTTTATTTATTTGCACAGCATTTGTTCTATTTATCTCATAGTTCTGTCATCATGTTTCTCATTCTCCAAGGTTGGTTAGTGCCCTCTACTACCTCCTGAACGTGTACAATAAAGGTTCAAGAGGCCTTCTTATTGTAGTTTTTTTATGTTCTCACTCTTGTATAGAACGTTATTTATTGTTGGTTCAAGAATATGTGTCATTCCTGTCATCTGATGTGCAGAGTAGCTTGACAATCCAGGTTGGTGGCCATAAGATTGATCCTTTTATATCCCTCAAATATTGGATAACAGATAATGGCACTGAATATTTTCTATAACCCTTAAGTCACTTTCGGTGAATTTACCAAATATTAGTTAGCCCTCTTCCTATACATATCACTGGTCCTATAACGAGCCCAAAAAGAGACCCGTTTCCTCATGAGCCACATAACAATATTGCTTTATCATTCAACTTCCCGGACACGCCCCACTCCCCTTCCCCTCCCTATATTAGAGCAGCTCTTGTCTGCTGATTGCCCTTAACACTTCATAAACTACTACCTACCAAATGTTAACCTTTAACAAAAACGAGATTTCATTATATTAAGTACGTTTACATATTTAATGGTGGAAGCCTAAGACGAGCAATAGATATGTGATTAGAAATCTTATAATGGAAAATGTTTTACTATATCTTACCACACAATCTTGGATTGTCATGTGAAAGGACATGTCTGCTGGGCACTTATTTGACAATTTATGTATTATTGCTTCTACAGGAGCTTGTACAGACATTTATGTTCCAAGAAAATACTTCTCGCTTTTATTGTGGTCATAAAATGTTTCCAAACATACAGTATAATCAGCTATTTACAATATTCACCCTTAAATGTTATGTATATTTCCGATTGCAGTGAATGGATATATATATATACAAGTATTATGTATATTTTCTGTTGCAGTGAATGGACGAAAGTTATATATTGTATTTGCCAAAAATCTCAATAAAAACTGAAGTTAAAAAAAAAAAATGGAAAGAATGACACTTTAATAATCTTGATGAACAAACAGTTTTGAGAAGTATAAAAAAGTAGAGGAAGCCTCATTATCAGTGTCAATGTGAGAACAGCATATTAAATTAATCTGGATGTCGTATGTAACGGGAAATTATTTCTAAATGGGGAAACGATATAGAGGGAATCTACTGTATGAAATGTAGAATAAATTTTTGTGTTAACAAAATCTGCAATACCCATATTGTTTCAAACAGAACACTTTTTATTCTCCTTTACTAATAAAAACTATTCCAAATGAAAAAATTTCTTTAAAGGGACAGTCAAGTCAAAATTAAACTTTCATGATTTAGATAGGGCATGCAATTTTAAACAACTTTACAATTTACTTTTATCATCAAATTTGCTTTTTTCTCTTGGCATTCTTTGTCAAAAGCTAAACCTAAGTAGGCTCATATGCTAATTTTTTAACCGCTTAAAGGCCACCTCTTATCTTAGGGGATTTTGACAGTTTTTTTACAGCTAAAGGGCATTAGTTCATGCGTGCAATATAGATAAACATTGTGCTCACGCCTGTGGCGTTACCTAAGAGTCAGCACTAATTGGCTAAAATGCAAGTGTGTCAAAAGAACTGAGATAAGGGGGAAGTCTGAAGTGGCTTATATACAAGGTAATCACAGAGGTAAAAAGTATATTAATATAACCGTGTTAGTTATGCAAAACTGGGGAATGGTTAATAAAATTATCTTTTTAAAAAATGAAAATTCCTTTAATACCATTATTTTGATATTTAGGAATTTAATTTTGAAAGGCTGGAAAAATTCTCATGCACCCTCATTCCAAACATTTAAACATGCTATTCATAAACCATTCCTCATAGAGCACAATGATATCTGGTTTAACATGGAATATAATAGAGGAATCTTTTGAAAAATGGAAATGGTGGATTAAGATGCAGGACCTAGATATAAAAAATGTTTTAGTAGTTTTTGTAACAAACACAATATATAATTAATTGCAGATTAAAGGGAGAATGGCTTTTTGGTCTTACTTACCTCGTTAAGTTTAATCGGTATAAGAGAATAATTTAGAACAGGGATTAGAAAGCATAAAATATAAGCGTAAGATAACTGAAATCTAAAGGGCACGGATATAGTATAGTATCTAAAGTATAAATACTAAAATCCAAGGAAAGGGAAGATACTAGCTTTGACTAACTTAGATTTATTAAATATTTATGTTATATATGGGATAATTATATCTTTCTGTATATTAGAGAACTTTGCTACAATCTAAGTTACTTTTGATGTAAGTAAAACATGGGTACAAATTTTAATTCATTGAACACATTTCAAAATAAAACATTATCAACATAAAAACAGAATTTATGTTTACCTGATAAATTACTTTCTCCAACGGTGTGTCCGGTCCACGGCGTCATCCTTACTTGTGGGATATTCTCTTCCCCAACAGGAAATGGCAAAGAGCCCAGCAAAGCTGGTCACATGATCCCTCCTAGGCTCCGCCTTCCCCAGTCATTCGACCGACGTAAAGGAGGAATATTTGCATAGGAGAAATCATATGATACCGTGGTGACTGTAGTTAAAGAAAATAAATCATCAGACCTGATTAAAAAACCAGGGCGGGCCGTGGACCGGACACACCGTTGGAGAAAGTAATTTATCAGGTAAACATAAATTCTGTTTTCTCCAACATAGGTGTGTCCGGTCCACGGCGTCATCCTTACTTGTGGGAACCAATACCAAAGCTTTAGGACACGGATGATGGGAGGGAGCAAATCAGGTCACCTAGATGGAAGGCACCACGGCTTGCAAAACCTTTCTCCCAAAAATAGCCTCAGAAGAAGCAAAAGTATCAAATTTGTAAAATTTAGTAAAAGTGTGCAGTGAAGACCAAGTCGCTGCCTTACATATCTGATCAACAGAAGCCTCGTTCTTGAAGGCCCATGTGGAAGCCACGGCCCTAGTGGAATGAGCTGTGATTCTTTCAGGAGGCTGCCGTCCGGCAGTCTCATAAGCCAATCTGATGATGCTTTTAAGCCAAAAAGAGAGAGAGGTAGAAGTTGCTTTTTGACCTCTCCTTTTACCAGAATAAACAACAAACAAGGAAGATGTTTGTCTGAAATCCTTTGTAGCATCTAAATAGAATTTTAGAGCACGAACTACATCCAAATTGTGCAACAAACGTTCCTTCTTTGAAACTGGATTCGGACACAAAGAAGGCACGACTATCTCCTGGTTAATGTTTTTGTTAGAAACAACTTTCGGAAGAAAACCAGGTTTAGTACGCAAAACCACCTTATCTGCATGGAACACCAGATAAGGAGGAGAACACTGCAGAGCAGATAACTCTGAAACTCTTCTAGCAGAAGAAATTGCAACCAAAAACAAAACTTTCCAAGATAATAACTTAATATCTACGGAATGTAAGGGTTCAAACGGAACCCCCTGAAGAACTGAAAGAACTAAATTGAGACTCCAAGGAGGAGTCAATGGTTTGTAAACAGGCTTGATTCTAACCAGAGCCTGAACAAAAGCTTGAACATCTGGCACAGCCGCCAGCTTTAAATCTGTCCCTTCAAAGAACTTGCAGATAATCCTTTCTCCAAACCTTCTTGAAGAAAGGATAGAATCTTAGGAATTTTTATCTTGTTCCATGGGAATCCTTTAGATTCACACCAACAGATATATTTTTTCCATATTTTATGGTAGATTTTTCTAGTTACAGGCTTTCTGGCCTGAACAAGAGTATCAATGACAGAATCTGAGAACCCTCGCTTTGATAAAATCAAGCGTTCAATCTCCAAGCAGTCAGTTGGAGTGAGGCCAGATTCGGATGTTCGAACGGACCTTGAACAAGAAGGTCCTGTCTCAAAGGTAGCTTCCATGGTGGAGCCGATGACATATTCACCAGGTCTGCATACCAAGTCCTGCGTGGCCACGCAGGAGCTATCAAGATCACAGATGCCCTCTCCTGATTGATCCTGGCTACCAGCCTGGGGATGAGAGGAAACGGTGGGAATACATAAGCTAGGTTGAAGGTCCAAGGTGCTACTAGTGCATCTACTAGAGTCGCCTTGGGATCCCTGGATCTGGACCCGTAGCAAGGAACCTTGAAGTTCTGACGAGAGGCCATCAGATCCATGTCTGGAATGCCCCACAATTGAGTAATTTGGGCAAAGATTTCCGGATGGAGTTCCCACTCCCCCGGATGAAATGTCTGACAACTCAGAAAATCTGGTTCCCAATTTTCCACTCCTGGGATGTGGATTGCAGACAAGTGGCAGGAGTGAGTCTCCGCCCATTGAATGATTTTGGTCACTTCTTCCATCGCCAGGGAACTCCTTGTTCCCCCCTGATGGTTGATATACGCAACAGTCGTCATGTTGTCTGATTGAAACCGTATGAATTTGGCCTTTGCTAGCTGAGGCCAAGCCTTGAGAGCATTGAATATCGCTCTCAGTTCCAGAATATTTATCGGGAGAAGAGATTCTTCCCGAGACCAAAGACCCTGAGCTATCAGGAGTTCCCAGACCGCGCCCCAGCCCACCAGACTGGCGTCGGTCGTGACAATGACCCACTCTGGTCTGCGGAAGCTCATCCCCTGTGACAGGTTGTCCAGGGTCAGCCACCAACGGAGTGAATCTCTGGTCCTCTGATCTACTTGTATCGTCGGAGACAAGTCTGTATAATCCCCATTCCACTGACTGAGCATGCACAGTTGTAATGGTCTCAGATGAATTCGCGCAAAAGGAACTATGTCCATTGCCGCGACCATCAAACCTATTACTTCCATGCACTGCGCTATGGAAGGAAGAGGAACAGAATGAAGTACTTGACAAGAGCTTAGAAGTTTTGATTTTCTGGCCTCTTTCAGAAAAATCCTCATTTCTAAGGAGTCTATTATTGTTCCCAAGAAGGGAACTCTTGTTGACGGAGATAGAGAACTTTTTTCTACGTTCACTTTCCACCCGTGAGATCTGAGAAAGGCCAGGACAATGTCCGTATGAGCCTTTGCTTGTGGTAGGGACGACGCTTGAATCAGTATGTCGTCCAAGTAAGGTACTACTGCAATGCCCCTTGGTCGTAGCACCGCTAGAAGGGACCCTAGTACCTTTGTGAAAATTCTTGGAGCAGTGGCTAATCCGAATGGAAGTGCCACAAACTGGAAATGCTTGTCCAGAAAGGCAAACCTTAGGAACCGATGATGTTCCTTGTGGATAGGAATATGTAGATACGCATCCTTTAAATCCACCGTGGTCATGAATTGACCTTCCTGGAGGGAAGGAAGAATTGTCCGAATGGTTTCCATTTTGAACGATGGAACCTTGAGAAACTTGTTTAGGATCTTGAGATCTAAGATTGGTCTGAATGTTCCCTCTTTTTTGGGAACTATGAACAGATTGGAGTAGAATCCCATCCCTTGTTCTCCTAATGGAACAGGATGAATCACTAACCATTTTTAACAGGTCTTCTACACAATGTAAGAATGCCTGTCTTTTTATGTGGTCTGAAGACAATTGAGACCTGTGGAACCTCCCCCTTGGGGGAAGCTCCTTGAATTCCAGAAGATAACCTTGGGAGACTATTTCTAGTGCCCAAGGATCCAGAACATCTCTTGCCCAAGCCTGAGCGAAGAGAGAAAGTCTGCCCCCCACCAGATCCGGTCCCGGATCGGGGGCCAACATCTCATGCTGTCTTGGTAGCAGTGGCAGGTTTCTTGGCCTGCTTACCTTTGTTCCAGCCTTGCATTGGCCTCCAAGCTGGCTTGGTTTGAGAAGTATTACCCTCTTGCTTAGAGGATGTAGCACTTGGGGCTGGTCCGTTTCTGCGAAAGGGACGAAAATTTGGTTTATTTTTAGCCTTGAAAGACCTATCCTGAGGAAGGGCGTAGCCCTTACCCCCAGTGATATCAGAAATAATCTCTTTCAAGTCAGGGCCAAACAGCGTTTTCCCCTTGAAAGGTATGTTAAGCAATTTGTTCTTGGAAGACGCATCCGCTGACCAAGATTTTAGCCAAAGCGCTCTGCGCGCCACAATACCAAACCCTGAATTTTTCGCCGCTAATCTAGCCAATTGCAAAGTGGCGTCTAAAGTAAAAGAGTTAGCCAATTTGAGAGCATGAATTCTGTCCATAATCTCCTCATAAGAAGAATCTTTATTGAGCGACTTTTCTAGTTCATCGAACCAGAAACACGCTGCTGTAGTGACAGGAACCATGCATGAAATAGGTTGTAGAAGGTAACCTTGCTGAACAAACATCTTTTTAAGCAAACCCTCTAATTTTTTATCCATAGGATCTTTGAAAGCACAACTATCTTCTATAGGGATAGTAGTGCGTTTGTTTAGAGTAGAAACCGCCCCCTCGACCTTGGGGACTGTCTGCCATAAGTCCTTTCTGGGGTCGACCATAGGAAACAATTTCTTAAATATAGGGGGAGGGACGAAAGGTATGCCGGGCCTTTCCCATTCTTTGTTTACAATGTCCGCCACCCGCTTGGGTATAGGAAAAGCTTCGGGGGGCCCCGGGACCTCTAGGAACTTGTCCATCTTACATAATTTCTCTGGAATGACCAAATTCTCACAATCATCCAGAGTAGATAACACCTCCTTAAGCAGAGCGCGGAGATGTTCCAATTTAAATTTGAATGTAATCACATCAGGTTCAGCTTGTTGAGAAATTTTCCCTGAATCTGAAATTTCTCCCTCAGACAAAACCTCCCTGGCCCCCTCAGACTGGTGTAGGGGCACTTCAGAACCAATATCATCAGCGTCCTCATGCTCTTCAGTATTTTCTAAAACAGAGCAGTCGCGCTTTCGCTGATAAGTGGGCATTTTGGCTAAAATGTTTTTGATAGAATTATCCATTACAGCCGTTAATTGTTGCATAGTAAGGAGTATAGGCGCACTAGATGTACTAGGGGCCTCCTGTGTGGGCAAGACTGGCGTAGACGAAGGAGGGGATGATGCAGTACCATGCTTACTCCCCTCACTTGAGGAATCATCTTGGGCATCATTTTCTCTAAATTTTGTGTCACATAAATCACATCTATTTAAATGAGAAGGAACCTTGGCTTCCCCACATACAGAACATAGTCTATCTGATAGTTCAGACATGTTAAACAGGCATAAACTTGATAACAAAGTACAAAAAACGTTTTAAAATAAAACCGTTACTGTCACTTTAAATTTTAAACTGAACACACTTTATTACTGCAAATGTGAAAAAGTATGAAGGAATTGTTCAAAATTCACCAAAATTTCACCACAGTGTCTTAAAGCCTTAAAAGTATTGCACACCAAATTTGAAAGCTTTAACTCTTAAAATAACGGAACCAGAGCCGTTTTTATATTTAACCCCTATACAGTCCCTGGTATCTGCTTTGCTGAGACCCAACCAAGCCCAAAGGGGAATACGATACCAAATGACGCCTTCAGTAAGCTTTTTCTATGTATCTGAGCTCCTCACACATGCATCTGCATGTCTTGCTTCCCAAAAACAACTGCGCAATAGAGGCGCGAAAATGAGGCTCTGCCTATGATTAGAGAAGGCCCCCAGTGAAAAAGGTGTCCAATACAGTGCCTGCCGGTTATTTTACATAATTCCCAAGAATAAAATAACTCCTCAAAACTATGAAGTATTAAAAATGCTTATAAATCAATCGTTTTAGCCCAGAAAAATGTCTACCAGTCTTTAAAGCCCTTGTGAAGCCCTTTATTCTTATTTAATAAAAATGGCTTACCGGATCCCATAGGGAAAATGACAGCTTCCAGCATTACCAAATCTTGTTAGAAATGTGTCATACCTCAAGCAGCAAAAGTCTGCTCACTGTTTCCCCCAACTGAAGTTAATTCCTCTCAACAGTCCTGTGTGGAAACAGCCATCGATTTTAGTAACGGTTGCTAAAATCATTTTCCTCTTACAAACAGAAATCTTCATCTCTTTTCTGTTTCAGAGTAAATAGTACATACCAGCACTATTTTAAAATAACAAACTCTTGATTGAAGAATAAAAACTACATTTAAACACCAAAAAACTCTAAGCCATCTCCGTGGAGATGTTGCCTGTACAACGGCAAAGAGAATGACTGGGGAAGGCGGAGCCTAGGAGGGATCATGTGACCAGCTTTGCTGGGCTCTTTGCCATTTCCTGTTGGGGAAGAGAATATCCCACAAGTAAGGATGACGCCGTGGACCGGACACACCTATGTTGGAGAAATAGGAAAGAAAAAAAAAACTTAAATGTTACAGTGCAATTAATGTTCTCAAAGTGGACAATGAAATATCACCTTGAAAAATAAGGAAAAAGAAAATAAACTTAGATTGGGAATATATTCCTGTGGTACTGAGAAAGTGTAGAGAGTTCCTCAATCTACAGGATATTCTGGATTTACCTTTCTAAGTAGTTTAGACATCCTGTTGGCTTATAATCTTTAGTCTAAGGAGTTTTTTGGATGTAAGAACTGTTTTCCTATTTTATGTTTATACCATGTGTTGTACAACCACAAATTTCAAATAAAGCAGAAGAAAAAAACAAAAAAAAAAAAAAAACAGAAAAAAACAACATGTCCATGTTGCTTCAAATCATGAAGCTAAAGTGTCCAAAATGTTGAAATTGAAATTTTTCGCCTTTCTTTTTGGATAACATTCTAATGTACTGAACAAACAAATGTTAACATAATTCAATAAAAACATTGAAAAGGCTACGTCATTGTTTTATTTGGGGTGAGAAAGTGTTTACTAGAAGTCTACCAGATAGAGGGGAAGGGAAAAAAAGGTGGGGGGGAAAGAAGTATAGTATGAGAGTATGAAACAATTACGAAAATATTGGGAAAAGTAGTTTTTAAATGAGTCTGGGGTTAGTTTCTGCTTCCACATATCTAGCATCTGTTCATGTTGTTCCACCATTCCAGATTTAAGTTGCAAAAACATAATTTATGCTTACCTGATAAATTCCTTTCTCCTGTAGTGTAGTCAGTCCACGGGTCATCATTACTTATGGGATATTAACTCCTCCCCAACAGGAAGTGCAAGAGGATCACCCAAGCAGAGCTGCTATATAGCTCCTCCCCTCTACGTCACACCCAGTCATTCGACCAGGAACCAAACGAGAAAGGAGAAACTATAGGGTGCAGTGGTGACTGGAGTATAATTAAAAAAATTAGACCTGCCTTAAAAAACAGGGCGGGCCGTGGACTGACTACACTACAGGAGAAAGGAATTTATCAGGTAAGCATAAATTATGTTTTCTCCTGTTAAGTGTAGTCAGTCCACGGGTCATCATTACTTATGGGATACCAATACCAAAGCTAAGTACACGGATGACGGGAGGGACAGGCAGGATATCTATACGGAAGGAACCACTGCCTGAAGAACCTTTCTCCCAAAAACAGCCTCCGAAGAAGCAAAAGTGTCAAATTTGTAAAATTTGGAAAAAGTATGAAGAGAAGACCAAGTTGCAGCCTTGCAAATCTGTTCAACAGAGGCCTCGTTCTTAAAGGCCCAAGTGGAAGCCACAGCTCTAGTAGAATGAGCTGTAATCCTTTCAGGAGGTTGCTGTCCAGCAGTCTCATAGGCTAAGCGTATTATGCTACGAAGCCAAAAGGATAGAGAGGTAGCAGATGCTTTTTGACCTCTCCTCTGTCCAGAATAAACGACAAACAGGGAAGAAGTTTGTCGAAAATCTTTAGTTGCCTGTAAATAAAATTTCAGGGCACGGACTACATCTAGATTGTGCAGAAGTCGTTCCTTCTTTGAGGAAGGGTTAGGACACAATGATGGAACAACAATCTCTTGATTGATATTCTTGTTAGTGACTACCTTAGGTAAGAACCCAGGTTTAGTACGCAGAACTACCTTATCTGAATGAAAAATCAGATACGGAGAATCACAATGTAAGGCTGATAATTCAGAGACTCTACGAGCCGAGGAAATAGCCATTAAAAACAGAACTTTCCAAGATAACAGCTTGATATCAATGGAGTGAAGGGGTTCAAACGGAACACCCTGTAAAACGTTAAGAACTAAGTTTAAGCTCCACGGCGGAGCAACATATTTAAAGACAGGCTTAATCCTGGCCAAAGCCTGACAAAAAGCCTGAACGTCTGGAACTTCTGACAGACGCTTGTGTAAAAGGATGGACAGAGCTGAGATCTGTCCCTTTAACGAACTAGCAGATAAACCCTTTTCTAAACCTTCTTGTAGAAAAGACAATATCCTAGGAATCCTAACCTTACTCCATGAGTAACCCTTGGATTCGCACCAGTGTAAATATTTACGCCATATCTTATGGTAAATTTTCCTGGTAACAGGTTTCCTAGCCTGTATTAAGGTATCAATTACTGGCTCTGAAAATCCACGCTTTGATAAAATTAAGCGTTCAATTTCCATGCAGTCAGCTTCAGAGAAATTAGGTTTTGATGTTTGAAAGGACCCTGAATTAGAAGGTCCTGTCTCAGAGGTAGAGACCAAGGTGGACAGGATGACATGTCCACTAGATCTGCATACCAGGTCCTGCGTGGCCACGCAGGCGCTATTAGAATCACTGATGCTTTCTCCTGTTTTATCCTTGCAATCAAACGAGGAAGCATCGGGAATGGTGGAAACACATAAGCCATCCTGAAGGTCCAAGGTGCTGTCAAGGCATCTATCAGGACCGCTCCCGGGTCCCTGGACCTGGACCCGTAACGAGGAAGCTTGGCGTTCTGGCGAGACGCCATGAGATCCATATCTGGTTTGCCCCAAAGTCGAAGTATTTGGGCAAAGACCTCCGGATGAAGTTCCCACTCCCCCGGATGAAAGGTCTGGCGACTTAGGAAATCCGCCTCCCAGTTGTCCACTCCTGGGATGTGGATCGCTGACAGGTGGCAAGAGTGAGACTCTGCCCAGCGAATTATCTTTGATACTTCCATCATCGCTAGGGAACTTCTTGTCCCTCCCTGATGGTTGATGTAAGCCACAGTCGTGATGTTGTCCGACTGAAACCTGATAAACCTCAGAGTTGCTAACTGAGGCCAAGCCAGTAGGGCATTGAGAACTGCTCTCAATTCCAGAATGTTTATTGGAAGGAGACTCTCCTCTTGAGTCCATGATCCCTGAGCCTTCAGGGAATTCCAGACAGCGCCCCAACCTAGAAGGCTGGCGTCTGTAGTTACAATTCTCCAGTCTGGTCTGCTGAAGGGCATCCCCCCTGGACAGATGCGGCCGAGAAAGCCACCATAGAAGAGAATCTCTGGTCTCCTGATCCAGATTCAGCGTAGGGGACAAATCTGAGTAATCCCCATTCCACTGACTTAGCATGCACAATTGCAGCGGTCTGAGGTGCAGGCGTGCAAAAGGAACTATGTCCATTGCCGCTACCATTAAGCCGATTACCTCCATGCATTGAGCCACTGACGGGTGTTGAATGGAATGAAGGACACGGCAAGCATTTAGAAGCTTTGTTAACCTGTCCTCTGTCAGGTAAATTTTCATTTCTACAGAATCTATAAGAGTCCCCAAGAAGGGAACTCTTGTGAGTGGTAAGAGAGAACTCTTCTCCTCGTTCACTTTCCACACATGCGACCTTAGAAAAGCCAGTACTAACTCTGTATGAGACTTGGCAGTTTGAAAGCTTGACGCTTGTATCAGAATGTCGTCTAGGTACGGAGCTACCGAAATTCCTCGCGGTCTTAGTACCGCCAGAAGAGAGCCCAGAACCTTTGTAAAGATTCTTGGAGCCGTAGCCAACCCGAAGGGAAGAGCTACAAACTGGTAATGCCTGTCTAGGAAGGCAAACCTTAGATACCGGTAATGTTCTCTGTGAATCGGTATGTGAAGGTAAGCATCCTTTAAATCCACTGTGGTCATGTACTGACCTCTTTGGATCATGGGCAAGATTGTCCGAATAGTTTCCATCTTGAACGATGGAACTCTTAGGAATTTGTTTAGGATCTTTAAATCCAATATTGGTCTGAAGGTTCCCTCTTTTTTGGGAACCACAAACAGATTTGAGTAAAACCCTTGTCCGTGTTCCGACCGCGGAACTGGGTGGATCACTCCCATTAGTAAAAGGTCTTGTACACAGCGTAGAAACGCCTCTTTCTTTATCTGGTTTGTTGACAACCTTGAAAGGTGAAATCTCCCTTGTGGAGGAGAAGCTTTGAAGTCCAGAAGATATCCCTGAGATATGATCTCCAACGCCCAGGGATCCTGGACATCTCTTGCCCAAGCCTGGGCGAAGAGAGAGAGTCTGCCCCCCACTAGATCCGCTTCCGGATCGGGGGCCCTCACTTCATGCTGTCTTAGGGGCAGCAGCAGGTTTTCTGGCCTGCTTGCCCTTGTTCCAGGTCTGGTTAGGTTTCCAGCCTTGTCTGTAGCGAGCAACAGCTCCTTCCTGTTTTGGAGCAGAGGAAGTTGATGCTGCTCCTGCCTTGAAGTTACGAAAGGCACGAAAATTAGACTGTCTAGCCCTAGGTTTGGCTCTGTCTTGAGGCAGGGCATGGCCTTTACCTCCCGTAATATCAGCGATAATTTCTTTCAAACCGGGCCTGAATAAAGTCTGCCCCTTGAAAGGTATGTTAAGTAATTTCGATTTAGAAGTTACATCAGCTGACCAGGATTTTAGCCACAGCGCTCTGCGTGCCTGAATGGCGAATCCGGAATTCTTAGCCGTAAGTTTAGTTAAATGTACTACGGCATCAGAAATGAATGAATTAGCTAGCTTAAGGGTTTTAAGCTTGTGTGTAATCTCATCTAATGGAGCTGATTCAAGGGTCTCTTCCAGAGACTAAAACCAAAATGCTGCTGCAGCCGTGACAGGCGCAATGCATGCAAGAGGTTGCAATATAAAACCTTGTTGAACAAACATTTTCTTAAGGTAACCCTCTAACTTTTTATCCATTGGATCTGAAAAGGCACAGCTATCCTCCACCGGGATAGTGGTACGCTTAGCTAAAGTAGAAACTGCTCCCTCCACCTTAGGGACCGTTTGCCATAAGTCCCGTGTGGTGGCGTCTATTGGAAACATTTTTCTGAATATAGGGAGGGGGTGAGAAAGGCACACCGGGTCTGTCCCACTCCTTAGTAATAATTTCAGTAAGTCTCTTAGGTATAGGAAAAACGTCAGTACTCTTCGGTACCGCAAAATATTTATCCAACCTACACATTTTCTCTGGGATTGCAACTGTGTTACAATCATTCAGAGCCGCTAACACCTCCCCTAGCAACACATGGAGGTTTTCCAGCTTAAACTTAAAATTTGAAATGTCTGAATCCAATTTATTTGGATCAGATCCGTCACCCGCAGAATGAAGCTCTCCGTCCTCATGCTCTGCATATTGTGACGCAGTGTCAGACATGGCCCTAGCATTATCAGTATACTCTGTTCTCATCCCAGAGTGATCTCGTTTACCTCTAAGTTCTGGCAATTTAGACAAAACTTCAGTCATAACATTAGCCATGTCTTGTAAAGTGATTTGTAATGGCCGCCCTGATGTACTTGGCGTTACAATATCACGCATCTCCTGAGCGGGAGATGCAGGTACTGACACGTGAGGCAAGTTAGTCGGCATAACTTCCCTCTCGTTGTGTGGTGAATGTTGCTTAACATGTACAGATTGACTTTTATTTAAAGTAGCATCAATGCAATTAGTACATAAATTTCTATTGGGCTCCACCTCGGCTTTTGAACATATTGCACAAAGAGTTTCCTCTGAGTCAGACATGTTTAAACAAACTAGCAATTAGACTAGCAAGCTTGGAAATACTTTTCAACTAAATTTACAAGCAATATGTAAAAACGTTACTGTGCCTTTAAGAAGCACACAAAAACTGTCACAGTTGAATAACAATGAACCGGATTAGTTATATAAACCAAAATTAGCAAAGGATTGCACACATTAGCAATGGATGATTAACCCTTAATATCAGAAAAAAAACGTATAACAATTGACAATATAAACGTTTTTATCACAGTCAAGCACTGTCTCACAGGTCTGCTGTGAGTGATTACCTCCCTCAAAACTAGTTTTGAAGACCCCTGAGCTCTGTGGAGACGTCCTGGATCATGCAGGGAGAAAAAAAAAACAGACTGTGACTGAATTTCTGATGCGTAGTAAAAGCGCCAAAATAGGCCCCTCCCACTCACACTACAACAGTGAGGGGAGCTCAGTAAACTGTTTTAAATTAAAACAACGACAGCCATGTGGAAAATAAAGCCCAAAACATTTTTCACCAAGTACCTCAGATAATTAAACGATTTAACATGCCAGCAAACGTTTAAAATCAAATATATGAAATGTCTTTAAAAAGCCTGCTGCTAGTCGCTCCCACTGCAAGTAAGGCTAAAAGATATATGCATACAGTATTTTCCCAGTGAAGTGCCATTCCCCAGAAATACTTAAGTGTTAACATATATACATGTCAGCCTGATACCAGTTGCTACTACTGCATTTAAGGCTGTACTTACATTGTATCGGTATTAGCAGTATTTTCAAAGTCAATTCCATTCCTTAGAAAATAATATACTGCAACATACCTCTTTGCAGGTGAACCTGCCCGCTGTCCCCTGATCTGAAGTTACCTTACTCCTCAGAATGGCCGAGAACAGCAAACGGATCTTAGTTACGTCCGCTAAGATCATATATAAAAACTCAGGTAGATTCTTCTTCAAATTCTGCCTGAGAAGGAAACAACACACTCCGGTGTCGTTTAAAATAACAAACTTTTGATTAAAGATATAAAAAACATAATTTATGCTTACCTGATAAATTCCTTTCTTCTGTTGTGTGATCAGTCCACGGGTCATCATTACTTCTGGGATATAACTCCTCCCCAACAGGAAATGCAAGAGGATTCACCCAGCAGAGCTGCATATAGCTCCTCCCCTCTACGTCAGTCCCAGTCATTCGACCAAGAATCAACGAGAAAGGAGTAACCAAGGGTGAAGTGGTGACTGGAGTATAATTTAAAAGATATTTACCTGCCTTAAAAAAGGGCGGGCCGTGGACTGATCACACAACAGAAGAAAGGAATTTATCAGGTAAGCATAAATTATGTTTTCTTCTGTTATGTGTGATCAGTCCACGGGTCATCATTACTTCTGGGATACCAATACCAAAGCAAAAGTACACGGATGACGGGAGGGATAGGCAGGCTCATTATACAGAAGGAACCACTGCCTGAAGAACCTTTCTCCCAAAAATAGCCTCCGAAGAAGCAAAAGTATCAAATTTGTAAAATTTGGAAAAAGTATGAAGCGAAGACCAAGTTGCAGCCTTGCAAATCTGTTCAACAGAGGCCTCATTCTTAAAGGCCCAAGAGGAAGCCACAGCTCTAGTGGAGTGAGCTGTAATTCTTTCAGGAGGCTGCTGTCCAGCAGTCTCATAGGCTAAACGTATTATGCTACGAAGCCAAAAAGAGAGAGAGGTAGCAGAAGCTTTTTGACCTCTCCTCTGTCCAGAATAAACGACAAACAGGGAAGAAGTTTGGCGAAAATCTTTAGTTGCCTGCAAGTAGAACTTGAGGGCACGAACTACATCCAGATTGTGTAGAAGACGTTCCTTCTTTGAAGAAGGATTTGGACACAAGGATGGAACAACAATCTCTTGATTGATATTCCTGTTAGTGACTACCTTAGGTAAGAACCCAGGTTTAGTACGCAGAACTACCTTGTCTGAGTGAAAAATCAGATAAGGAGAATCACAATGTAAGGCTGATAACTCAGAGACTCTTCGAGCCGAGGAAATAGCCATTAAAAACAGAACTTTCCAAGATAACAATTTTATATCAATGGAATGAAGGGGTTCAAACGGAACACCCTGTAAAACGTTAAGAACTAAGTTTAAACTCCATGGCGGAGCAACAGCTTTAAACACAGGCTTGATCCTAGCTAAAGCCTGACAAAAGGCCTGGACGTCTGGATTTTCTGACAGACGCCTGTGTAACAAGATGGACAGAGCTGAAATCTGTCCCTTTAATGAACTAGCTGATAAACCCTTTTCTAAACCTTCTTGTAGAAAGGACAATATCCTAGGGATCCTAATCTTACTCCAGGAGTAACGTTTGGATTCACACCAGTATAGGTATTTACGCCATATTTTATGGTAAATCTTTCTGGTAACAGGCTTCCTAGCCTGTATCAGGGTATCAATAACCGACTCAGAAAAACCACGTTTTGATAAAATCAAGCGTTCAATTTCCAAGCAGTCAGCTTCAGAGAAGTTAGATTTTGATGTTTGAATGGACCCTGTATCAGAAGGTCCTGTCTTAGAGGTAGAGACCAAGGCGGACAGGATGACATGTCCACTAGATCTGCATACCAAGTCCTGCGTGGCCATGCAGGCGCTATTAGAATCACTGATGCTCTCTCCTGTTTGATTTTGGCAATCAATCGAGGAAGCAGCGGGAAGGGTGGAAACACATAAGCCATCCCGAAGTTCCAAGGTGCTGTCAAAGCATCTATCAGAACCGCTCCCGGATCCCTGGATCTGGACCCGTAGTGAGGAAGTTTGGCGTTCTGGCGAGACGCCATGAGATCTATCTCTGGTTTGCCCCAACGTCGAAGTATTTGGGCAAAGACTTCCGGATGAAGTTCCCACTCCCCCGGATGAAAGGTCTGGCGACTCAAGAAATCCGCCTCCCAGTTCTCCACTCCCGGGATGTGGATTGCTGACAGGTGGCAAGAGTGAGACTCTGCCCAGCGAATTATCTTTGATACTTCCATCATTGCTAGGGAGCTTCTTGTCCCTCCCTGATGGTTGATGTAAGCTACAGTCGTGATGTTGTCCGACTGAAACCTGATGAACCCCCGAGTTGTTAATTGGGGCCAAGCCAGAAGGGCATTGAGAACTGCTCTCAATTCCAGAATGTTTATTGGAAGGAGACTCTCCTCCTGATTCCATAGTCCCTGAGCCTTCAGAGAATTCCAGACAGCGCCCCAACCTAGTAGGCTGGCGTCTGTTGTTACAATTGTCCAGTCTGGCCTGCTGAATGGCATCCCCCTGGACAGGTGTGGCCGATAAAGCCACCATAGAAGAGAATTTCTGGTCTCTTGATTCAGATTCAGAGTAGGGGACAAATCTGAGTAATCCCCATTCCACTGACTTAGCATGCACAATTGCAGCGGTCTGAGGTGTAGGCGTGCAAAAGGTACTATGTCCATTGCCGCTACCATTAAGCCGATCACCTCCATGCATTGAGCTACTGACGGGTGTTGAATGGAATGAAGGACACGGCATGCATTTTGAAGCTTTGTTAACCTGTCTTCTGTCAGGTAAATCTTCATTTCTACAGAATCTATAAGAGTCCCCAAGAATGGAACTCTTGTGAGAGGAAAAAGAGAACTCTTCTTTTCGTTCACTTTCCATCCATGCGACCTTAGAAACGCCAGAACTAACTCTGTATGAGACTTGGCAGTTTGAAAGCTTGAAGCTTGTATTAGAATGTCGTCTAGGTACGGAGCTACCGAAATCCCTCGCGGTCTTAGTACCGCCAGAAGGGCCCCCAGAACCTTTGTGAAGATTCTTGGAGCCGTAGCCAATCCGAATGGAAGAGCTACAAACTGGTAGTGCCTGTCTAAGAAGGCAAACCTTAGATACCGGTGATGATCTTTGTGGATCGGTATGTGAAGGTAAGCATCCTTTAAATCCACTGTGGTCATGTACTGACCCTCTTGGATCATGGGTAAGATTGTCCGAATAGTTTCCATTTTGAACGATGGAACTCTTAGGAATTTGTTTAGAATCTTTAAATCTAAGATTGGCCTGAAAGTTCCCTCTTTTTTGGGAACCACAAACAGGTTTGAGTAGAACCCTTGTCCTTGTTCCGACCGCGGAACCGGATGGATCACTCCCATTAATAACAAATCTTGTACGCAGCGTAGAAACGCTTCTTTCTTTATCTGGTTTGTTGACAACCTTGACAGATGAAATCTCCCTCTTGGGGGAGATAATTTGAAGTCTAGAAGGTATCCCTGAGATATGATCTCTAGTGCCCAGGGATCCTGAACATCTCTTGCCCAGGCCTGGGCGAAGAGAGAGAGTCTGCCCCCCACTAGATCCGGTCCCGGATCGGGGGCTCTCGGTTCATGCTGTCTTTGGGGCAGCAGCAGGTTTCCTGGCCTGCTTGCTCTTGTTCCAGGACTGGTTAGGCTTCCAGCCTTGCCTGTAACGAGCAACAGCTCCTTCCTGTTTTGGTGCAGTGGAGGTTGATGCTGCTCCTGTTTTGAAATTCCGAAAGGGACGAAAATTAGACTGTCTAGCCTTAGCTTTGGCTTTGTCTTGAGGTAGGGCGTGGCCCTTACCTCCTGTAATGTCAGCGATAATTTCTTTCAAACCGGGCCCAAATAAAGACTGCCCCTTGAAAGGTATATTAAGTAATTTGGACTTAGAAGTAACATCAGCTGACCAGGATTTTAGCCACAGCGCCCTACGTGCCTGTATGGCGAATCCTGAGTTCTTAGCCGTAAGTTTGGTTAAATGTACTACGGCCTCCGAAATGAAAGAATTAGCTAGTTTAAGGACTCTAAGCCTGTCCGTAATGTCGTCTAGCGTAGATGAACTAAGGTTCTCTTCCAGCGACTCAATCCAAAATGCTGCCTCAGCCGTAATCGGCGCGATACATGCAAGGGGTTGCAATATAAAACCTTGTTGAACAAACATTTTCTTAAGGTAACCCTCTAATTTTTTATCCATTGGATCTGAAAAAGCACAGCTATCCTCCACCGGGATAGTGGTACGCTTAGCTAAAGTAGAAACTGCTCCCTCCACCTTAGGGACCGTTTGCCATAAGTCCCGTGTGGTGGCGTCTATTGGAAACATCTTTCTAAATATTGGAGGGGGTGAGAACGGCACACCGGGTCTATCCCACTCTTTAGTAACAATTTCAGTTAGTCTCTTAGGTATAGGAAAAACGTCAGTACTCGCCGGTACCGCAAAGTATTTATCCAACCTACACAGTTTCTCTGGTATTGCAACGGTGTTACAATCGTTGAGAGCTGCTAAGACCTCCCCTAGTAATACGCGGAGGTTCTCCAATTTAAATTTAAAATTTGAAATATCTGAGTCCAATCTGTTTGGATCAGAACCGTCACCCACAGAATGAAGCTCTCCGTCCTCATGCTCTGCGAGCTGTGACGCAGTATCAGACATGGCCCTAGCATTGTCAGCGCACTCTGTTCTCACCCCAGAGTGATCACGCTTGCCTCTTAGTTCTGGTAATTTAGACAAAACTTCAGTCATAACAGTAGCCATATCTTGTAATGTTATCTGTAATGGCCGCCCAGATGTACTAGGCGCCATAATATCACGCACCTCCCGGGCGGGAGATGCAGGTACTGCCGCGTGAGGCGAGTTAGTCGGCATAACTCTCCCCTCGCTGTTTGGTGAAATTTGTTCACATTGTACAGATTGACTTTTATTTAAAGTAGCATCAATACAGTTAGTACATAAATTTCTATTGAGCTCCACCTTGGCATTGGAACAAATGACACAGATATCTTCCTCTGAGTCAGACATGTTTAACACACTAGCAAAAAACTTACAACTTGGTTATAATCTTTTTTAGCAAAAACGTACTGTGCCTCAAAGAGGTACTAAACGATTAAATGACAGTTGAAATAATGAACTGAAAAACAGTTATAGCATCAAACTTTAAACAAAACAACTTTTAGCAAAGGTTTGTTCCCATTAGTAAAATAACAATAATTAAATTTGACATAAAAAATACAAAGCAACGTTTTTATTCACAGTCACTATAAGAATTCTCACAGCTCTGCTGAGAGAATTTACCTCCCTTCAAAGAAGTTTGAAGACCCCTGAGATCTGTCAGAGATGAACCGGATCATGCAGGAAATATAAAAGTAACTGACTGGAATTTTTTGATGCGTAGCAAAGAGCGCCAAAAACGGCCCCTCCCTCTCCCCCACAGCAGTGAAGAGAAACGAAACTGTCACAATTAAAAGCAAACAACTGCCAAGTGGAAAATAATGCCCAAATATTTATTCACACAGTACCTCAGCAATGTAAACGATTCTACATTCCAGCAAAAACGTTTAACATGATAAATAGTTATTAAAAGGATTAGTAACCTTTAACAGAGTAGTTCCGGTGAAATACCATCCCCAGAATACTGAAGTGTATACATACATGTCATTTTAACGGTATGGCAGGATTTTCTCATCAATTCCATTCAGAAAATAAAAACTGCTACATACCTCAATGCAGATTCATCTGCCCGCTGTCCCCTGATCTGAAGCCTTTACCTCCCTCAGATGGCCGAGAACAGCAATATGATCTTAACTACTCCGGTTAAAATCATAGTAAAAAACTCTGGCAGATTCTTCCTCAAACTCTGCCAGAGAAGTAATAACACGCTCCGGTGCTATTGTAAAATAACAAACTTTTGATTGAAGTCATAAAAACTAAGTATAATCACCATAGTCCTCTCACACATCCTATCTAGTCGTTGGGTGCAAGAGAATGACTGGGACTGACGTAGAGGGGAGGAGCTATATGCAGCTCTGCTGGGTGAATCCTCTTGCATTTCCTGTTGGGGAGGAGTTATATCCCAGAAGTAATGATGACCCGTGGACTGATCACACATAACAGAAGAAAACTAAGTTTAATCACCACAGTCCTCTCACACATCCTATCTATTAGTTGGGTGCAAGAGAATGACTGGGTGTGACGTAGAGGGGAGGAGCTATATAGCAGCTCTGCTTGGGTGATCCTCTTGCACTTCCTGTTGGGGAGGAGTTAATATCCCATAAGTAATGATGACCCGTGGACTGACTACACTTAACAGGAGAAATAAGATTAACCCGAGTTGACCATTCACAGACTGTCAGAATCTTTGTGGTTTCCCAATTTCTAGGGATTCTCATTTTAATGTAATTTATCATTGTGAGTAGCAATTTATGTTTGGCTCTATGATTCAGTTTTAGAAGTCCCAGAAAAAAAGTAATATTTTTGACTATTGGATATAATAGTTTCCAGTATGGCACTCATCATACTGGTCACCTCCGATCAAAACCTCTCCTGGCCTCTACAGCACCACCAAATATGGACTACTGAACATGTCTCTTCACGTCCTCTCCAGCACCGGCCATAGGAATTGGGGTATACTTTCTTTAACCTTTTCTGGTGTCAAGTACCATCTGGTGAAAAGCTTGTAAATAGTTTCTTGTACTTTCACGGATATGGAGGCTGATTTAGTCATCTGAAAGACAGTATTCCATTCTTTAGTCGTGATGTAAAAAATGTAATTCACGAGACCATGCTTTAGTGTAAGATAGGAGGTAGTTTGCTTCTTGAACTAGGAGCAATTTGTAGAGGATGGAGATTGCGTGGGCTGGAGTGTGCTGCATTAAGCAGAGCTTCTCAAAAGCAGTTGGTTGTCTATAAATCTGGTGTTTATGGGGTGTGTATCTACATAGTGTTTAATATGAGCATAGGCAAACCATGTTGGGATAAGATCTGTCGGTATATCAGTTCAGTGTTGCTTTTCAGTTTATTTTGGTGTGATATGTGGTAGAAGGTTCCCTTTTCCAGATGAAATCCTGATTGTGCATTTGTTCCCATGTGTCCTACTGGGATGGCTGCATTTTGAATCAAGGGGGGAGTCCTATCTAATTGGAGCCATATTTTGTCTCGACTGTTGAAGCACCAATCTATTAATCAATGTAAAAATGTTGCCTTTCTATATACTTTAGGATATCTGGGATCCCCAGACCTTTTTCTTTAGGTAAACAGAGTGTTTTTCACTTTGTTTTTTTTTTTACATTCAAGATGTATTGTTCTAGGATAATTTGGAGTTTTTAAATGTATTTATGGGGAAGTAGTATGGGCAGGGTCTGTAGCATATACAATATTCTAAGTAGAATATTCATTTTTTTGTTACACTAATTATCCCTAGCTATGATATAGTTTTATTTTTTTCAGTTAGGGAAGTCTCTGACTATATTGCTTTCTAAAAGCTTATTATTGGAATCAAATAATATCTGGGGAAAGAAAAAATTCCTAGATATGTAATTGTATTACTCTGTAGGGAAAGGGGGCATTTTTCTATACTTGTCCATAATCCTCAAATATCTGAAGTGCTTTCAGCAGTGATGATGCTATAATTGTGAGGGTCAAAAGAACATTATCGGCATATATTGCCAATTTATGTTCTGAATCACCCACTGTGATCCCTTGTACATCAGGATCACGTCAGAGTTTATAGGCAAGGAATTTGATGGTTAAAGCTAAGAGTACAGGGGATAAGGAGCACCCTTGGTAATGTGAATGTATCCGATAATAACCAGTGTACCTTAACTTTCGCCGAGGGTGAAATGTATAGTGAAAAAAATATAATTTATGCTTACCTGATAAATTCCTTTCTCCTGTAGTGTGGTCAGTCCACGGGTCATCATTACTTCTGGGATATTAACTCCTCCCCATCAGGAAGTGCAAGAGGATCACCCAAGCAGAGCTGCTATATAGCTCCTCCCCTCTACGTCACACCCAGTCATTCGACCAAGAACCAAACGAGAAAGGAGAAACTATAGGGTGCAGTGGTGACTGGAGTATAATTTAAAAATTTAGACCTGCCATAAAAAACAGGGCGGGCCGTGGACTGACCACACTACAGGAGAAAGGAATTTATCAGGTAAGCATAAATTATGTTTTCTCCTGTTAAGTGTGGTCAGTCCACGGGTCATCATTACTTCTGGGATACCAATACCAAAGCTAAAGTACACGGATGACGGGAGGGACAGGCAGGATCTTTATACGGAAGGAACCACTGCCTGAAGTACCTTTCTCCCAAAAACAGCCTCCGAAGAAGCAAAAGTGTCAAATTTGTAAAATTTGGAAAAAGTATGAAGAGAAGACCAAGTTGCAGCCTTGCAAATCTGTTCAACAGAGGCCTCATTCTTAAAGGCCCAAGTGGAAGCCACAGCTCTAGTGGAATGAGCTGTAATTCTCTCAGGAGGCTGCTGTCCAGCAGTCTCATAGGCTAAACGTATTATGCTACGAAGCCAAAAGGAGAGAGAGAGGTAGCAGAAGCTTTTTGACCTCTCCTCTGTCCAGAATAAACGACAAACAGGGAAGAAGTTTGGCGAAAATCTTTAGTTGCCTGTAAATAAAATTTCAGGGCACGGACTACATCTAGATTGTGCAGAAGTCGTTCCTTCTTTGAAGAAGGATTCGGACACAATGATGGCACAACAATCTCTTGATTGATATTCTTGTTAGTGACAACCTTAGGTAAGAACCCAGGTTTAGTACGCAGAACAACCTTATCTGAATGAAAAATCAGATACGGAGAATCACAATGTAAGGCTGATAACTCAGAGACTCTACGAGCCGAGGAAATAGCCATTAAAAACAGAACTTTCCAAGATAACAGCTTGATATCAATGGAATGAAGGGGTTCAAACGGAACACCCTGTAAAACGTTAAGAACTAAATTTAAGCTCCATGGTGGAGCAACAGTTTTAAACACAGGCTTAATCCTGGCCAAAGCCTGGCAAAAAGCCTGAACGTCTGGAACTTCTGACAGACGTTTGTGTAAAAGAATGGACAGAGCTGAGATCTGTCCCTTTAAGGAACTAGCAGATAAACCCTTTTCTAAACCTTCTTGTAGAAAAGACAATATCCTAGGAATCCTAACTTTACTCCATGAGTAACTCTTGGATTCGCACTAATGTAAGTATTTACGCCATATTTTATGGTAAATCTTTCTGGTAACAGGCTTCCTAGCCTGTATTAAGGTATCAATAACCGACTCCGAAAAACCACGCTTTGATAAAATCAAGCGTTCAATTTCCAAGCAGTCAGCTTCAGAGAAATTAGATTTTGATGTTTGAAAGGACCCTGAATTAGAAGGTCCTGTCTCAGAGGCAGAGACCAAGGTGGACAGGATGACATGTCTACTAGATCTGCATACCAGGTCCTGCGTGGCCACGCAGGCGCTATTAGAATCACCGATGCTCTCTCTTGTTTGATCCTGGCAATCAATCGAGAAAGCATCGGGAAGGGTGGAAACACATAGGCCATCCCGAAGGTCCAAGGTGCTGTCAAAGCATCTACCAGGACCGCTCCCGGGTCCCTGGACCTGGACCCGTAACAAGGAAGCTTGGCGTTCTGGCGAGACGCCATGAGATCCATATCTGGTTTGCCCCAAAGTCGAAGTATTTGGGCAAAGACCTCCGGATGAAGTTCCCACTCCCCCGGATGAAAAGTCTGACGACTTAGGAAATCCGCCTCCCAGTTCTCCACTCCAGGAATGCGGATCGCTGACAGGTGGCAAGAGTGAGACTCTGCCCAGCGAATTATCTTTGATACTTCCATCATCGCTTGGGAGCTTCTTGTCCCTCCTTGATGGTTGATGTAAGCTACAGTCGTGATGTTGTCCGACTGAAACCTGATGAACCTCCGAGTTGTTAACTGAGGCCAAGCCAGAAGGGCATTGAGAACAGCTCTCAATTCCAGAATGTTTATTGGAAGGAGACTCTCCTCCTGAGTCCATGATCCCTGAGCCTTCAGGGAATTCCAGACAGCGCCCCAACCTAGTAGGCTGGCGTCTGTTACAATTGTCCAATCCGGTCTGCTGAATGGCATCCCCCTGGACAGATGTGGCCGAGAAAGCCACCATAGAAGAGAATTTCTGGTCTTTTGATCCAGATTCAGAGTAAGGGACAAATCTGAGTAATCCCCATTCCACTGACTTGGCATGCATAATTGCAGCGGTCTGAGATGTAGGCGTGCAAAGGGTACTATGTCCATTGCCGCTACCATTAAGCCGATTACCTCCATGCATTGAGCCACTGACGGGTGTTGAATGGAATGAAGGACACGGCAAGCATTTTGAAGCTTTCTTAACCTGTCTTCTGTCAGGTAAATCTTCATTTCTACAGAGTCTATAAGAGTCCCCAAGAAGGGAACCCTTGTGAGTGGTAAGAGAGAACTCTTCTCTACGTTCACCTTCCACCCATGCGACCTTAGAAATGCCAGTACTAACTCTGTATGAGACCTGGCAGTTTGAAAGCTTGACGCTTGTATCAGAATGTCGTCTAGATATGGAGCCACCGAAATTCCTCACGGCCTTAGCACCGCCAGAAGAGAGCCCAGAACCTTTGTGAAGATTCTTGGAGCCGTAGCCAACCCGAATGGAAGAGCTACAAACTGGTAATGCCTGTCTATGAAGGCAAACCTTAGATACCGGTAATGATCTTTGTGAATCGGTATATGAAGGTAGGCATCCTTTAAATCCACTGTGGTCATGTACTGACCCCTTTGGATCATGGGTAAGATTGTGCGAATAGTTTCCATTTTGAACGATGGAACTCTTAGGAATTTGTTTAGGATCTTTAAATCCAAGATTGGTCTGAAGGTTCCTTCTTTCTTGGGAACCACAAACAGATTTGAGTAAAACCCTTGTCCGTGTTCCGACCGCGGAACCGGATGGATCACTCCCATTAGTAAAAGATCTTGTACACAGCGTAGAAACGCTTCTTTCTTTATCTGGTTTGTTGACAACCTTGAAAGATGAAATCTCCCTTTTGGGGGAGAGGCTTTGAAGTCCAGAAGATATCCCTGAGATATGATCTCTAACGCCCAGGGATCCTGGACATCTCTTGCCCAAGCCTGGGCGAAGAGAGAGAGTCTGCCCCCCACTAGATCCGTTCCCGGATCGGGGGCCCTCACTTCATGCTGTCTTAGGGGCAGCAGCAGGTTTTCTGGCCTGCTTGCCCTTGTTCCAGGACTGGTTAGGTTTCCAGCCTTGTCTGTATCGAGCAACAGCTCCTTCCTGTTTTGGTGCAGAGGAAGTTGATGCTGCTCCTGCCTTGAAGTTACGAAAGGCACGAAAATTAGACTGTCTAGCCTTAGGTTTGGCTCTGTCTTGAGGCAGGGCATGGCCTTTACCTCTTGTAATGTCAGCGATAATTTCCTTCAAACCGGGCCCGAATAAGGTCTGCCCTTTGAAAGGTATGTTAAGTAATTTAGATTTAGAAGTAACATCAGCTGACCAGGATTTTAGCCACAGCGCTCTGCGTGCTTGAATGGCGAATCCGGAATTCTTAGCCGTAAGTTTAGTTAAGTGTATTACGGCATCAGAAATAAATGAATTAGCTAGCTTAAGGGTTTTAAGCTTGTGTGTAATCTCATCTAATGGAGCTGATTCAAGGGTCTCTTCCAGAGACTAAAACCAAAATGCTGCTGCAGCCGTGACAGGCGCAATGCATGCAAGGGGTTGCAATATAAAACCTTGTTGAACAAACATTTTCTTAAGGTAACCCTCTAATTTTTTATCCATTGGATCTGAAAAGGCGCAGCTATCCTCCACCGGGATAGTGGTACGCTTAGCTAAAGTAGAAACTGCTCCCTCCACCTTAGGGACCGTTTGCCATAAGTCCCGTGTGGTGGTGTCTATTGGAAACATCTTTCTGAATATAGGAGGGGGTGAGAAAGGCACACCGGGTCTATCCCACTCCTTAGTAACAATTTCAGTAAGTCTCTTAGGTATTGGAAAAACGTCAGTACTCGACGGTACCGCAAAATATTTATCCAACCTACACATTTTCTCTGGTATTGCAACTGTGTTACAATCATTCAGAGCCGCTAAGACCTCCCCTAGTAATACACAGAGGTTTTCCAGCTTAAACTTAAAATTTGAAATGTCTGAATCCAGTTTATTTGGATCAGATCCGTCACCCGCAGAATGAAGCTCTCCGTCCTCATGTTCTGCAAATTGTGACGCAGTATCTGACATGGCCCTAATATTATCAGCGCACTCTGTTCTCACCCCAGAGTGATCTCGCTTACCTCTAAGTTCTGGTAATTTAGACAAAACTTCAGTCATAACATTAGCCATGTCCTGTAGTGTGATTTGTAATGGCCGCCCTGAAGTACTCGGCGTTACAATATCACGCACCTCCCGAGCGGGAGATGCAGGTACTGACACGTGAGGCAAGTTAGTCGGCATAACTTCCCCCTCGTTGTTTGGTGAATGATGTTCAATTTGTACAGAATGACTCTTATTCAAAGTAGCATCAATGCAATTAGTACATAAATTTCTATTGGGCTCCACCTTGGCTTTTGCACATATAGCACAGAGATATTCCTCTGAGTCAGACATGTTTAACAAACTAGCAATTAAACTAGCAAGCTTGGAAATACTTTTCACTCAAATTACAAGTAATATGAAAAACGCACTGTGCCTTTAAGAAGCACAGAAAAAAATTATGACAGTTTAATAATAAGGAAACCGGAAAAATTATAACAGATTTTTCCCAGTAAAAGCATAAATTTAGCAAAGGATTGCCCCCATTAGCAATGGATAACTAACCCTTAATAGCAGAGAAACAAATGTACAAAATATAAACGTTTTTTATCACAGTCAAAGCACAATCTCACAGGTCTGCTGTGAGTGATTACCTCCCTCAAAATAATTTTTGAAGACCCTTGAGCTCTGTAGAGACGATCCGGATCATGCAGGAAGAGAAAAAGACTTTTGACTGAATTTCTGATGCGTAGCAAAAGCGCCAAAATAGGCCCCTCACCCTCACCCACAGCAGTGAGGGAAGTTCAGTAAACTGTCTCAAATTAAAATAAACGACAGCCAAGTGGAAAAACAGTGCCCAAAAACGATTTTTCACCCAGTACCTCAGATATTTAAACAATTTAGCATGCCAGCAAAAACGTTTAAAATTAAATATCATGAAATGTCATTAAACAGCCTGTTGCTAGACGTTCCCACTGCAAGTAAGGCTAAAGATTATATGCATATTGTATTACCCAGAGAAGTGCCATTCCCCAGAATACTGAAGTGTACACATATATACATAAACAGCCTGATACCAGTTGCTACTACTGCATTTAAGGCTGAACTTACATTATATTGGTATTGGCAGTATTTTCTTAGTCAATTCCATTCCTCAGAAAATAATATACTGCAACATACCTCTTTGCAGGTGAACCTGCCCGCTGTCCCCTGATCTGAAGTTTACCTCACTCCTCAGAATGGCCGAGAACAGCAAAATGAATTTTAGCTACGCCAGCTAAAATCATCCAAAAACTCAGGTAGATTCTTCTTCAAATTCTACCTGAGAAGGAACAACACACTCCGGTGCTGTTTTAAAATAACAAACTTTTGATTGAAGATATAAAAACTAAGTATAATCACCACAGTCCTCTCACACATCCTATCTATTAGTTGGGTGCAAGAGAATGACTGGGTGTGACGTAGAGGGGAGGAGCTATATAGCAGCTCTGCTTGGGTGATCCTCTTGCACTTCCTGTTGGGGAGGAGTTAATATCCCAGAAGTAATGATGACCCGTGGACTGACCACACTTAAAAGGAGAAATCATGTTTATAAATTTGTCATTGAATTATCTATGGAATAAGGTCACTTTTAGGAAGGACCAGTTTACCCTATCAAATGCTTATTGGGCATCAGTAGATACCAAAGCCGAGGGAACATAAGTATTCTTTACATAGGAAATCAGTTAGCAAACTTTGAGGGTATTGTTTGGGGCTTCCCTTCCGTGTATGGTCTACTTGGTCTGAAATTATTAAGTGTGGTAAGAATCAGTTAAACCGAGAAGCTAAAATTTTAGCAAATATTTTGATGTCTATATACAGCAGGGAGATTGGGCATAAGTTAACTGGCTTGTTTGGTGTTTTGGAAGGTTTGTATAGCACTGTGATGTGGGCTTCTAGCATGTTTCACGGAAACCCTCCAGTCTAATAAGGTGTTGAATAATAATAGCAGTGGGGGGACTAAGTGGGCAGCAAATACTATATATATATATATATACTATATATTATATTTAGCACTTAGGCCACCTGATTCGATTGACTTCCCCGAAGGCATATCTTTAATGGCAGATAAAATCTCTTTTTGAGAAAATGGTGAGTCTAAATAACCTGAGTCTTTTGGGGATAAGAAAGGTAGTTTAACACCTGAAAAATATTTCTTCAGATTTTTTGTGTGTTATCCTGTGCAGTCCGATGCTATGATAGATTATTTTTCAAAGGTTATAGAGGGAGGAATAGTATGATCGGAATGAGTTTGCTATAGCTACACTGTCTTTGGATGTTCTATCCTGTGTCTGAGATGTTGTGGATAACCAAATGGATCTGTAGAGGTTTCAAACGCCCATGCCAATAGTAAGCCAGGTTTATCTCGATGCTCAAAATATTGCCGATTAACAAAAAAAAGGCCATGGCCTGTGTTAAACACAGTGTAGTTGGGCAGAGGTAGGATTGTTCGTATGTATGTGCTCCCAAAAAGAAATTTGAGACAGAAAGGAGTTAAAGGTATTGTCAATTTTTTTTATTTTTTGTGCTCTCAATTTGAATAAGTTCTCAACGTAGGACGCATTTATGAGCTTCCCATATGGTAGAAGGGGTAAATTATTCAAATAAATGTATTCTCTGTGTTTTATCTAGGTCTGTCCTGATCAAGGGATCATCTAGTAAGCATTCATCAAACTTCCAGATAAAGGAGAGAATCGGTATATCAGGCCATGGGAATTTTAAAGAAACTAATGAATGATCTGACCATGTAAGGGGAATGATTGTTGCTCTCGACCAATGACAGGCCTGCTGCGCCAGTCATGATGTAGTCTATCCTGGAGTATGAATTATGTGGGTGGGAGTGGCTGTATAATTTTTATGAGAAGGATGCAACGTCCTCCACGTGTCATGTAATAAAAGCTGGTTCAGTTGTATGTTTACTAATTTTATTGCTCGCTTGGGTAAATGAAAAGTCCATTTGATGTATCCAGTATTGGGTTTAGGGGCCATTGAAATCTCCAAAAATTAACAATATGCCTTTGGCCAGTTCAAGTCATTTTTTAATTATTTTTTTCATTAAAACGTGTTGATTTTGGTTTGGTAGGTAGATATTTACTAATGTAACTGGTTTTAAAAACAGGAGGCCAATTACTATATGTATTGTTTGATGGTTGAAACTGTAAATAATTTTTTAGTAGTATATCAATACCGCCCGTTTGGTGGAGGCAGAGGCCAGGAATGTCATTTGGTATTTGTTGCTAAGCAATTTAGGTTCCCTACCTCTTGAAATGGGTCTCTAGTAAATGTCTCCCTGCATAAATCATAGAAGACTATCGGTCTCTTTCTGGGCTAAGACTCTAAGCATTGATAGATATAAGGTGCAGCGATTGTATTGGGCTGGTTGTCAAGATGTTTGGGATGTTTGGGTATCGAAGAAAAAAAACAAGGGAGGGCGGGGGGCGGCTGTGGAGAAGATTTATTATGGGACACCCCTCTGATGGTAACAAATGTCATGAATTGTGCATGCTGTGGAGTAAAGTAAGAGGATACCTTATATTAAATCCACAGAAATTAAAGAGTGTATAAAACAATCAGGGGAGTGTATATCATGGAAAGCAAAATTAATATTGTGATTAAGGTCACACTTTAAATTTGCGTCACTAGCTCCATGTAAGGATAGAAAAAAAGGAATAAAAAGTTATTCAACAAATAAATGCAAAAGTATACCAAAGTAAAAGGTAAAAAGTTGAGGGTAGTATCCCCTACCACCAGATCGGCAACAATCAAACAAATATCAATCTATTTTGTAACATAGAAACTAACAATTCTATATTAAAAATATATATAAATAATAATAATAAATATATATACATACATATATATATACACACACACACATACAACCAGCAACTTTATTAGGTACACCTGTACAATAGATTGGTAACACAAATTGCTAATTAGCCAATCACATGGCAGCAATTCAATGCATTTAGGCATCTAGACGTGGTGAAGACGAATTGCTGAAGATCAAACCGAGCATCAGAATGGGGAAGAAACTAGAAACTTGAAAATGAGTTTGCAGCCCCTTTTGATCTGAAAGCTACACTCCATTGTCCATATAGGAAACTACCAAGTAACAGCATTATGCTGACAATAACTAACATAGTGCAAGCATGGCAGAAGTACTGTCAGACATTAGGATTATCACATTTCAAATTATTTACCCATGACTGGCTGTGTCGATTTTTCACCAGGTTTACACAATAAAACTTTTCGTGAATAGTGCGAGAAAGGGTTAAGAGATTTCAAGCAACTTAGAAATGGAGAGAATGCCACAATCTGTTAATTTGCATATTTAGTAAACAATTTTGATTTACCCAGGCAGAATTTCTATTCATACCTACAAGCAAGACACTATGTTCAGGCACAAATATAGATATGGATATGAATGGGGGCAAAAGCAGATAAATTCCGGGTTGAAACTCTATAAAGCGGGCCTCCATTCAATTTCATTTTGGTATCAAACCCTGATAGATAATAGTGGACAACAGCATATTAATAAGGGTAGAGAACATTTCTCGAGGTATTTTAATACGTTACAAGTTGAGAATATCACACTGAGTATAAAAAAGTAGTTGAAGCTACCAACCTGACTAGTTGGAGAGAGTCCCAATTGAAATTAATTAATAATTTCTACTTGACACCAGAGAGAATAAGTATTTGGGCTCCCTCCCAACAAGGGAATTGTTATAAATGTAATAAAATAAGGGCAAATCTGCTACACTGTTTATGGGATTGTCCCAAAATTCGACAATTCTGGGCAAAGATTCAGTTCTGGCTTAATAAATTTCTTACAGAGCAGATATTTTTCTTAGAGCAGGATAAATCCCAGGGAGATAGACTTAACAAATATGGCAATCTTAGCCGCACGTAATTTAATCTTAAATAATTGGAAACTAAAAAATCCCCCTAGTCTACCAGAATTTATAAATATAATCACATTACAGATGATTATTGAAGGTCAGGATCTGAAAATAAAATCAGAAAAGCAATATCGTAATTTTTACAGAAATGGAAAAAGTTTATTTGTTCATGGCCCCTGAATGCCCAACGGCAATTTGTAGAACCAATTATATCCGCTATACCATTTATTAACTTAAGTTATGGCTGATTTTATACCCACGCACTGGTTAAGTAATGATTGACCGATCTTTACATGTGATAGTTACTTGATTGAAAGGGAGGGGGGTAGGGAGGTGGATGAGGGAGATACAGAATTATACAGATACAGAATTATAAAAAATATATATATTTTTTTTTTTCCCTAAGCGGAATTATTTTAAATAAATAATATTATCAGTTTAAAATAAACTCATCTAGATGTAATCAAGACATATTAGATGATGAAAGATAATATGATCTAGTAGTTACTATAGGTTCGGCTGTTCTCATATGATGAGTATAGTCAGGTGGAAACAACCTAAATCAGAGAGTGAAAAAATATTATGATTTAGTTGTTCCTAAAATATTGTTGCTCGTATAGGATCAGTACACTTAGGTGGAAATTATCTAAATCAGATAAACATGTTATTATGCTCATAGTTGTCTCCTAGGTTAAGTATTCTTAGACGGAATAAAGGCATATTAGAATATGATTGATCCAACACAGTTAAAGGTTATTATAAGTATTGTTATCTTTTCTGTCATACATATTCAGAAGGTACTAATCTGAAATTAGATAGAGATTGTTATAATCCGACATACATAATATTTGGTAGCTGTTTCTGTATAAGACGGATTGTTTGTAATTTATTTCCTATTCAGGAAATATATGCATGCTCCTTTTTGTTCTTTGAAATTCAAATTAAAAAAAGATTTAAAAAAATAAAAAGAATGAGGAAGAAAGAAGAATTAAGTTACTTTGAACGTGGCATGGTTGTGGGTGCCAGATGGGCTGATCTAAGTACTTCAAAAACTACTGAATCAATGCCATGAAAAATTAAGGCAGTTCTTAAGGTAAAAGGGGCTCCAACCCAGTACTAGCAAGGTGTACCTAATAAAGTAGCGTGTGTGTGTGTATATATATATATATATAAATAAATAAATGAATGAATGAACCATGGATTGCACTCGCTGGTCTTTTGAAAAAACGTGCCTTTAATGTAACGTTTGGGGGTCCGTATCCCCTTCCTCAGACAGTGAAACACACACTTTTATATAAAACACATATCCAATAAACACAAACCCCACCCCTAATTGCAGCAAAAAAAACGCCAAATGGAAGTTATAGCAACAATGGTAAACTGTGTCATACACTCCTCATAAAATGCAAGAGGAAAAATGTGAATCAATACTATAATCAGATTCTCAAGCTAAACAGAGGAAACAGTGTATATAAAGTAGACATTGCTGTAACAAAGTGCCAGTGGCATTATGTATAATAGTGCTTTAAAAACAGACATTTGAAAAAGAACATTTGAAAATAAACCTGTGAACGCATTTTCTAATCAATAGGGTAGACTGTAAATGCTAATGCACATAAGCTGTACAACATGTAGCGTGTCACCTCGAGCGTGCGTGTGACGTCACCACACACAGTCAGCTGTGTAAACAAGGCCAGCTGATCAGCTTGATCTGACATGCACTGTCAGCGCGGAGAGAGCGGTTACAAAAGGGACCATAACAGAGGCAAGAGACAAGAAGAGATAAGAAAAAATAGATGAGACATCTAATGTCAAGAAATAAAGGACATCAAGTGTGGAAAAAATAGGAAATAGAGCAGAAAAAGAAATCATGAAAGACAAGAGGTAAACACCAATGGTGGTGTAAAATACAAAACAGAAGGAAAGTAGGCACACGTAAGAATAAACAATGGATATAGCAGGACATGAAAACACCAAAGGAATGAAAAATAAAGAAATTAAAAATAGAGGAATGAAAAATAAAGGAATAAAAAATAAACAGGATAGATAATGCTGTATGAAATGAAGTAAAGATAAAGATAAATAAAGATTAAAAAAAAAACTAAAAAAAAAAACATAAAACGAACAAAAAAAACATGAAAGAACGAAGATAAAAAAATTAATACAATAAAAAATAAAACAGATGAAGAAGAACTAAGAAAAGACATGAAAATAAATACAAAGGGAAATGCCAAGAATTATGGACTCTCATAGCAGGATCAAAGGACGGTGGTCTCAGATGGAAGCTCTCATTAGAGAAAACAATGCCAATCCAACATAGAGTTAAGACTCTGTGGATGTATCTTATTCAGACGATATGTCCATCTGGCTTCGATCTGGAGGAGGATCTTATTTCTATCACCACCACGTCTCAAAGGAGGAACATGGTCAATCAGGACAAACCGAAGATAGGTTGGGTTGTGGCCAGCTTCCAAGAAATGTCTTGCGACGGGTTGGTCACTCTTGTTCTTGATTCCCTGATCGCTGATTAGCCATTCTAGTGCGGGCATCGTCAGTGGTTTTGCCTACGTAGAATTTGGCACAGCTGCAATTGAGTAGATATACAACAAATTTTGTGCTGCAGGTCAGCCGATGGCTGATGGTGTATTTTTTGTTTTTATGTGGGTGGCTAAACATGGCACCCGGGAGCATAGAGTTGCACGTAGTGCATCACAAACACCAATAGCATCCCATCTTATTGGGTTGTAGCCAGGTCGTATCCTGATAGCAGTGAATGGGATCGGTCTTCATGATTAGTTCCCTTAGATTGGTATTCCTTTTGTATCCAACCCGAGGTGGAGCCCATTGCGAAAGTGGCAGATTGGGATCCCCTTGTACAATATGCCAATGTTGGCGTAGACTTTTTCCAGCCAGCCATGAATCTGGGGAATACTTAGTAGTAAATGTCATGCATAGATTACTCAACTCATCCTCCCTCTGTAGGACTTCATCACCCATACATTTTTCTCTTGCCCGATTAATTTTTGGATGGTATCCTCTGTCCAGAAATCTATTGCTCATGGGCTCAAGTTGTTGAACTTGGTTGTCAATGTCACTATTAGTTCTAATGACTCTGGTTAGTTGTGCTTGTGGGATAGCCTGCAGTAGTGCTCCCGGATGACAGCTAGTGGCATGCAGAAGTGAGTTTCAGTCAGTCGGTTTCTGGAACAGGGTAGTCGCCAATTTCCTCCCGACCTTGTAAACTCTTAGGTCTAGGAAATCCGATTCATGGTGATAGTTAATCTTGAACTTGACCGAGCAATCTAGTCGGTTGAGAGTCTCAAACCACGCTTTAAGATCAGATTCAGATCCTGTCCATATCATGAAAAGGTTGTCAATGAACCTTCGGTAAAAAGCCACCTCTTTCTTTTGGTAAATCTTCATCACTGTACACTCATACTGCTCATATAGAGATTGGCCAGCGATGGGGCTACATTCGAACCCATCGCCGTGCCTGTGATCTGTTAGTAAAACGATCTCTCAAACCGAAAATAATTCAAGGTGAGGCTCATATCCAAGAGCTCTATAAGATAGTCCATGGGAGGCCCTATCAGTGGGTACTTATTCAAAGTGTCCCGAACACAGGCTTTCCCCTCCCCATGGGGTATAATGGTGCATAAACTTGTAACATCAGCAGTGACTAATATCCAATCATCTTCAATCATTAACGGTTTGAGGAGATCGAGTAAGTGTGATGACCCCGTTGCAAGACATTTCTTGGAAGCTGGCCACAACCCAACAGATCTTTGGTTTGTCCTGATTGACCATGTTCCTCCTTTGAAACGTGGTGGCAATAGGAATAAGATTCTCCTCAAGATCGAAGTCAGATGGACATATCGTCTGAATACGATACATCCACAGGGTCTTAACTCTATGTTAGATTGGCATTGTTTTCCTCTAATGAGAGCATTCCATTCACCGATCCCCTTCACTGCTATCAGGATATGACCTGGCTACAACCCAAGAAGATGGGATGCTATTGGTGTTTGGGTTGCACTACGTGCAACTCTATGCTCCCGGGTGCCATGTTTAGCCACCGACATAAAAACAAAAAAGACACCATCAGCCATCGGTTGACCTGCAGCACGAAATTTGTTGTATATCTACTTAATTGCAGCTGTGCCAAATTCTACGTAGGTAAAACCACTGACGATGCCCACACTAAAAAGGCTAATCACAGATCAGCGATCAGGGCCGCAATCAAGAACAAGAGTGAAGAACCCGTCGCAAGACATTTCTTGGAAGCTGGCCACAACCCAAATGATCTTCGGTTGTCCTGATTGACCATCTTCCTCCTTTGAGACGTGGTGGCGATAGGAATAAGATCCTCCTCCAGATCAAAGCCAGATGGACATATCGTCTGAATACGATACATCCACAGGGTCTTAACTCTATGTTGGATTGGCATAGTTTCCTCTAATGAGAGCTTCCATCTGATGAGACCACCGTCCTTTGATCCTGCTATGAGAGTCCATAATCCTTGGCATTTCCCTTTGTATTTATTTTCATGTCTTTTCTCAGTTCTTCATCTATGTTTTATTTTATTTTTTATTGTATTAATTTTTTTAATTCGTTCTTTCATTGTTTTTTTGTTCTTTTTATATTTTTTTTGTTTTTTTAGTTTGTTTTATTTTTTTAGTTTCATTTTTTTTATCTTTATTTTTTTCATCTTTATTTTTAAGTTATTCATCTGTTTTATTTTTTATTGTATTCATTTTTTATTTTCGTTCTTTCATGTTTTTTTTGTTCGTTTTATGGGGGTTTTTTTAGTTTTTTTTTGTTTGTTTTTTTAGGTTTTTTTTTCATCTTTATCTTTACTTCATTTCATGCAGCATTATCTATCCTGTTTATTTTTTATTCCTTTATTTTTCATTTCTTTATTTTTCATTCCTCTGTTTATTTTTCATTCCTTTGGTATTTTTATGCACGCTATATCCATTGTTTATTCTTACGTGTGCCTACTTTCCTTCTGTTTTGTATTTTACCCCACCATTGGTGTTTACCTCTTGTCTTTCAGGATTGCTTTTTCTGCTCTATTTCCTATTTCTTTATTTCTTGACATTAGATGTCTCATCTATTTTTTCTTATTATCTCTTCTTGTCTTTTTTTTGCCTCTGTTATGGTCCCTTCTGTAACCTCTCTCTCCGCACTGAAAGTGCATGTCAGATCGAGCTGATCAGCTGGCCTTGTTCACACAGCTGACTGTGTGTGGTGACGTCACACGCACGCTCGAGCCGACACGCTCTTCCGGGATGTGCACTCTATGGAGGAGTATTGCGGCTGCTTTAGATGTTAAGCGACAGGTAATCTACCTATTGTAGTTCCCACGTTGGGTGTCTCTGTGACACGAGTGTGTCCCCACTGCTAAGCCCTGTATGGGTTGCAGATCAGTGTATGTTGTACAGCTTATGTACATTAGCATTTACAGTCTACTCTATTGATTAGCAAATGCGTTCAGAGGTTTATTTTTAAATGTTCATTTTCAAATGTTCTTTTTCAAATGTCTGTTTTTAAAGCACCATTATACATAATGTCACTTGCACTTTGTTACAGCAATGTCTACTTTATATACACTGTTTCCTCTATGTTTAGCTTGAGGATCTGATTATAGTATTGATTCACATTTTTCCTCTTGCATTTTATGAGGAGTGTGACAGTTTGTTTACCATTGTTGCTATGGCTACCATTTGGCGTTTTTTTTGCTGCAATTAGGGGTGAGATTTGTGTTTATTGGATATGTGTTTTATATAAAAGCGTGTGTTTCACTGTCTGAGGAAGGGGATACGGTCCCCGAAACGTTACATTAAAGGCACGTTTATATATATATGAGACCACTCAATAAACATGCAACCATTGTAGATGACAGATTTCCTGCTTGTACTGATACTGTACAATACTTGACTCAGACAGTTCCTTCTTTTCCGCTCAGCAGGAAATGTTTCAGAGCATTGCCATGGTAACCTGCGGCAACTCTCTGATTTAAAACTTTCAGAAGTAGAACATAGCAGCACAGACAGATAAAGGAGGGGTGCTTATGCTTACCAGATACATTTATTTCTTGACACAGTGAGTCCACAGATCATCTAATTACTATTGGGAATATCACTCCTGCCCAGCAGGAGGCGGCAAAGAGCACCACAGCAAAGCTGTTAAATATTGCCTCCCTTCCCCTCCAACCCCAGTCATTCGACCGAAGTAAAAGGAGAGAAAGCAAGCAACAAGGTGCAGAGGTGTCTAAGGTTTATAACATAACAAAATAAAAATATGTCTTAAAAAACAGGGCGGGCCGTGGATTCACCGTGTCAAGAAAGAAATAAATTTATCAGGTAAGCATAAATTTAGTTTTCTTTCTAATGACACAGTGAGTCCACGGATCATCCAATTACTATTGGGAATCAATGCCCAAGCTTTAGGACACAGATGATACGGGAGGGACAAGACAGGCGGACCTAAACCAAAGGCACCACTGCTTGAAGAACCTTTCTCCCAAAAGAAGCCTCAGCTGAGGCAAAAGTATCAAATTTATAGAATTTTGAAAAAGTGTGAAGAGAGGACCAAGTTGCAGCCTTGCAAATCTATTCCACAGAAGCTTCATTTTTGAATGCCCAGGAAGAGGAAACAGCCCTCGTAGAATGAGCCGTAACTCTCTCAGGAGGCTGCTGTCCAGCAGTTTCATAGGCCAAGAGAATGATACTCTTCAGCCACAAAGAAAGATTAGTAGCCGTAGCTTTCTGCTCCTTCCGTTTCCCAGAGAAAACTACAAACAGAGCAGAAACCTGACAAAAATCCTTAGTCGCCTGTAAATAGAATTTCAATGCACGCACCACGTCTAGGTTGTGCAGCAGACGTTCCTTCTGAGAAGAAGGGTTAGGACATAAAGAAGGAACAACAATCTCCTGATTAATGTTCCGATCTGAAACCACTTTAGGGAGAAACCCTAACTTAGCACGCAAAACTACCTTATCCGAATGAAAAATAAGGTAAGGAGACTCATACTGCAATGCCAAGATCTCTGAAACTCTACGAGCAGATGAAATAGAAACAAGAAACAAAACCTTCCAAGATAACAATTTAATATCTATGGAATGCATAGGCTCAAACGGAGCCTGCTGAAGAACTTTAAGAACAAGGTTAAGACTCCAGGGAGGAGTAATCGGTTTAAACACAGGCCTGATTCTGACCAAGGCCTGACAGAACGATTGCATGTTTATGTAACAAAATAGACAAGGCAGATATTTGACCCTTTAAGGAACTTGCCAATAAACCCTTCTCCAAACCCTCTTTGGGAAAAGACAAAATTCTAGGAATCCGAACTCTACTCCAAGAATAGCCTCTGGATTCACACCAATGCAGATATTTACACCATATCTTATAGTAAATCTTCCTGGTGACTGAATCATGGTCTCAATGACCGACTCAATGACTATGCATAGATAAAATTAAGCGTTCAATCTCCAAGTAGTCAGCTTCAGAGAAACTAGATTTGGGTGAAGGAAGGGCCCTTGAAGTAGAAGGTCCTTCCTCAGTGGAAGTCTCCAAGGAGGGAGAGATGACATCTCCACCTGATCTGCATACCAAATCCTGCAAAACCACGTCGGTGCAATGAGGATCACTGATGCCCTCTCCTGTTTGATTCGAGCAATGACCCGAGGAAGGAGAGCGAACAGAGGAAATAGATATGCGAGACTGAAATTCCAAGGGACCGCCAGAGCATCTATCAGTACAGCCTGAGGATCCCTTGAGCACGACCCGTACCTCGGGAGCTTGGCATTCTGCAGAGATGCCATGAGATCCAGTTCCGGTTGTCCCCATTTGAGAATCAAGCAGGAAAAGACTTCCGGATGGAGTTCCCACTCCCCCGGTTGAAATGTCTGTTGTGGGTCTCCGCCCACTGAATAATCTTGGCTACCTCTGTCATGGCCAAGGAACTCCGAGTTTCGCCCTGATGGTTGATGTAAGCCACTGAAGTTATGTTGTCCGACTGAAACCTGATAAACCGGGCCGAAGCTAACTGAGGCCAGGCCAGAAGAGCATGTCCCCTGAGCCTTTAGAGTGCCCCAGATTGCTACCCATCTCAGCAGGCTGGCGTCCATTGTCACAATCACCCAGGAGGGACTGCAGAAGCAGGTTCCTTGGAGAGATGATCCTGAGACAACCACCAAAGAAGAGAATCTCTCGTCTCCTGATCCAGATGCAACCGTGGAGAGAGATCCGCATAATCTCCGTTCCTCTGCCTGAGCATGCATAACTGCAGAGGTCCGAGGTGGAAACGGGCAAACGGAATGATGTTCATGCCAGCTACCCTCAGACTGATCACCTCCATACATTGAGCCACTGATGGCCGAGGAGGGAACCTATTATGGTTCCCAAGAACACTGCCCCTGTAGTTGGAATTAAGGAACTCTCTTCCAAATTCACCTTCCATCCGTGAGATCGCAGGAAGGATAACATATCTGTGTGGGAGTTTGCTTGTTGAAAGGATGGCACCTGAACCAGAATGTCATCCAGATAAGGCACCACTGCAATGCCCCGCAACCAGAGCACCGCCAACAGGGATCCCAGAACCTTTGAAAAAATTCTGGGAGCTGTGGCAAGGCCGAATGGGAGAGCCACAAACGGGAAGTGTTTGTCTAGAAATGCGAACCTCAGAAACTTGTGATGATCCCTGTGGATGGGAACATGCAGGTACGCGTCCTTTAAATCTACCATTGTCATAAATTGACCCTCTTGAAACCAAGGGAAGAATGGAAGGAATAGTTTCCATCTTGAAGGACGGTACTCTGAGGAATATGTTTAGACTTTTGAGATCTAAAATTGATCTGAAAGTTCCCTCTTTTCTGGGAACCACAAACAGATTGGAGTAAAATCCCACACCCTGTTACTGCATTGGAACAGGAACTACCACTCCCAGGTTGGAAAGGTCCCGAACACAGTGTAAGAACGAATCTCTTCATCTGGTCTACAGATAATTTTGAGAGCAGAAACCTGCCCCTGAGAGGAAAAGTCTTGAACTCTAGATTGTATGCCTGGGACACGATGTCCACCGCCCAGGAACCCTGAACATCCCGAACCAAAGCCTGAGAGAAAGTCTAACCCCGGATCGGGGGCAGGCCCTTCATGCTGACTGAGACATTAGCGGGCTTCTTAGCTTGCTTTCCTTGTTCCAAGACTGGTTGGGCCTCAAGGAAGGCTTGGACTGTTCCTGCTTTGTAGAGAGAGAGGAAGGCTTACCCTTGAAGTTTCGAAAGGAATGAAAATTGCTCTGACGTCCCTTCTTATCCTGAGGGAGGAAATTACCATTTCCTCCCGTAATGTCAGAAATAATTTCCGCCAATCCCAGCCCAAACAAGGTCTTACCCTTGCAAGGAATCGTCAAAAGCTTAGACACGTCCGCAGACTAGGATTTTAACCATAAGGCTCTGGGGGCCAGCACAGCAAACCCAGAAATCTTTGCTCCCAGCTTGAAAACCTGTAGGGAAGCATCTGTAATAAAGGAATTGGCAAACTTAAGGGCCTTGATCCTATCCTGGATCTCTTCAAGGTGAGTGTCAGCCCGAATAGAATCAGACAACGCATCAAACCAGTATGCCGCCGCAATAGTGACGATAGCAATACACACCGCAGGTTGCCATTGTAAACCCTGGTGTACATACATCTTTTTGAGCAACCCCTCCAACTTCTAATCCATAGGATCTTTAAAGGAACAACTATCCTCTATGGGAAAAGTGGTCTTTATAGCTAAAGTGTAAATTACCCCTTGCACCTTGGCGACAGTCTGACAATATTTCTTGATAGAGTCTGCGATAGGAAACATTTTCTTAAAAATAGGGGATGGAGAAAAAGGGATACCCGATCTCTCCCATTCCCTAGCAATAATCTCTGTAGCCCAATCTGGTACAGGAAAAACCTCCACCATGGAAGGAACATCAAAATACTTGTTAAGTTTACTAGACTTCTTAGGATTTACGACGACAGTACTGTCGGAGTCGTCCAAGGTAGCCAAAACCTCCATAAGTAACAAACTGAGGTGTTCTAGCTTAAACCTGAAGGATACAACTTCAGTATCACAAGAAGGAATTACACTGTCTTAGTCTGAGATTTCACCCTCAGATGCTACCGAAGTATCTTCCTCCTCAGATTTCTGGTAGGGAACATTCGAAATAGCCAATACTGTGTCAGAAACCTTACTCACTGATTCTTTACATTTCCTCTTGTGCTTTTCCTGCAGCATGGGAAAAAGCAGACAACGCATCAGATACCGCAGAGGACAAGAGGGAAACGATGTCTTGCAATGTAACTCTAGGCGGAGTATGAGAGAAAGCTTGGGACACTTGAGGAGAAAGCTGCGGCATATCTTGAATATTGTCAGAAAGCTCCTGAACAGCATCTGCCTTAGACAATGTTGGCTCAGAAAAAAGTCTATCCCTGTAATTTAAAGTTCTCTCAATACAGGAGGAACAGAAAGGGATTGGTGGTTCCACGTTAGCATTAAAACATAAAGAACATGTAACATCCTGCAGGGCCACTTGGTCCATCTTTATTCACAAGTAAATAAAATAGATAAATAAACTGATATTTTAATTAGAAATTACCACACACACACAAAAAAAATAAGTTACTGTTTCTTTAAATTTTAAAGCTAAACTGCTTTTATTTTTCTGCAAGAAAACAAACTGTCACAAAAAAACACCAGACAACCTCTACACCTCAGCTTAGCTTCCGGACTCAATTTCTATATGCTGTAAATTGCAGTCCGGCAACCGTAACCACTGCTAACAACTGCAGCTAAGCTATCTACGCTCCGGAAAACAGGAAGTGTCAGAGAAAAAGGCGCGCAACAGAAAATTGCCGCCTCAGCTAACCCTACCCATCTTGGGTGTTACAAGATTAACCTCCCCGGCCGCTAAATGTATTCTAAAGCCACCGGGAGTAAGATAAAAAGTAAAACACCACCTATTGAGTCTAAGTCTCCTAGTCCCCAGTGCCTGCCAATACTGCCAATAATAACATGATCCCCTAAGCAATAGGAGAATGTCTCTTGTCCCATTAACACATTTTAAAGTGCCATCTTTTTCCTGCATATGTTCCCAGAAAAATAAAGTTAGCACTTACCTCAGAAATCTGCCAGGCAGCAAGGCAGCTCACTAGGTTTGAGAGGCATGTTCCCTCACATGGACGTGTGGAAGAAAAACAGACTGAGTAACCTTACTCAGGCTTTCAAAGTTAGGGCAGCATTAAATACATGGGAGGCGCAGTGAGGATTGACCCCACAAGTTCCCATTGCTTAAAAGCCACCACTGCTCTACTGAAGAGACTGATATGGACTACGGTTACACCCCAGGACAAAGCAGAACAAGCTTGCACAGCTTAAAAAAAAAAAAAAAAAAATCTTGCTTGAAGAATCTTCTTTAAAAAACCTAAACTTCACCACTTCCTTGCTCTTAACATAGGCAAAGAGAATAACTGGAGTTGGAGGGAAGGGAGGTGATTTTTAACAGCTTTGCTGTGGTGCTCTTTGTCGCCTCCTGCTGGGCAGGAGTGATATTCCCAATAGTAAATTAGATGATTCGTGGACTCACCGTGTCATTAGAAAGAAAGAAGGGTAACCTTTAAACCAGCACTTACTCATTA